>NW_026699719.1:0-49384 GCF_030435755.1 Ochotona princeps | reverse complement strand
AGTGTTTCCTTGATTGAATTAGCTCTCACACCAATATTTGCGTCTCGAGCCTTTGCAGTGAGGGCTATCTGAAAACGGCTGTGGCGCTGAAGTTGCCTGTGAATGTGGAGTTGGTGGCATGTGAAACCCGCATGTGGAGCATTCGTTTGTGTGGGATGCTCACCAAGCTTCATTTCAGTCCTAGGCACTCAAAGGGCACTAAGCATAGAGTGTGAAAACTGAGTTTCCTTGAGAGCTGCTTGGAAGCCTGATGGTGTGTGAAGTTAGTGAGCCAAATGGAGTTGTTCTCCCACAAGAACCACTCGGCTGATCCTTCTTCAATATGCCCTTCACCAACATGCAGTGTTTCCTTGATTGAATTAGCTCTCACACCAATATTTGCGTCTAGAGCCTTTGCATTGAGGGCTATCTGAAAACGGCTGTGGCGCTGAAGTTGCCTGTGAATGTGGAGTTGGTGGCATGTGAAACCCGCATGTGGAGCATTCGTTTGTGTGGGATGCTCTACCAGATTCATTCCTAGATAATGCACTCAATGGGCACTAAGCTTAGAGTGTGAAAACTGAGTTTCCTTGAGAGCTGCTTGGAAGCCTGATGGTGTGTGAAGTTAGTGAGCCAAATGGAGTTGTTCTCCCACAAGAACCCCTCGGCTGATCCTTCTTCAATATGCCCTTCACCAACATGCAGTGTTTCCTTGATTGAATTAGCTCTCACACCAATATTTGCGTCTAGAGCCTTTGCATTGAGGGCTATCTGAAAACGGCTGTGGCGCTGAAGTTGCCTGTGAATGTGGAGTTGGTGGCATGTGAAACCCGCATGTGGAGCATTCGTTTGTGTGGGATGCTCTACCAGATTCATTCCTAGATAATGCACTCAAAGGGCACTAAGTATAGAGTGTGAAAACTGAGTTTCCTTGAGAGCTGCTTGGAAGCCTGATGGTGTGTGAAGTTAGTGAGCCAAATGGAGTTGTTCTCCCACAAGAACCACTCGGCTGATCCTTCTTCAATATGCCCTTCACCAACATGCAGTGTTTCCTTGATTGAATTAGCTCTCACACCAATATTTGCGTCTAGAGCCTTCGCATTGAGGGCTATCTGAAAACGGCTGTGGTGCTGAAGTTGCCTGTGAATGTTGAGTTGGTGGCATGTGAAACCCGCATGTGGAGCATTCGTTTGTGTGGGATTATGACCAAGCTTCATTTCAGTCCTAGGCACTCAAATGGCACTAAGCATAGAGTGTGAAAACTGAGTTTCCTTGAGAGCTGCTTGGAAGCCTGATGGTGTGTGAAGTTAGTGAGCCAAATGGAGTTGTTCTCCCACAAGAACCACTCGGCTGATCTTTCTTCAATATGCCCTTCACCAACATGCAGTGTTTCCTTGATTGAATTAGCTCTCACACCAATATTTGTGTCTAGAGCCTTTGCATTGAGGGCTATCTGAAAACGGCTGTGGTGCTGAAGTTGCCTGTGAATGTGGAGTTGGTGGCATGTGAAACCCGCATGTGGAGCATTCGTTTGTGTGGGATGCTCACCAAGCTTCATTTCAGTCCTAGGCACTCAAAGGGCACTAAGCATAGAGTGTGAAAACTGAGTTTCCTTGAGAGCTGCTTGGAAGCCTGATGGTGTGTGAAGTTAGTGAGCCAAATGGAGTTGTTCTCCCACAAGAACCACTCGGCTGATCCTTCTTCAATATGCCCTTCACCAACATGCAGTGTTTCCTTGATTGAATTAGCTCTCACACCAATATTTGCCTCTAGAGCCTTTGCATTGAGGGCTATCTGAAAACGGCTGTGGCGCTGAAGTTGCCTGTGAATGTGGAGTTGGTGGCATGTGAAACCCGCATGTGGAGCATTCGTTTGTGTGGGATGCTCTACCAGATTCATTCCTAGATAATGTACTCAAAGGGCACTAAGCATAGAGTGTGAAAACTGAGTTTCCTTGAGAGCTGCTTGGAAGCCTGATGGTGTGTGAAGTTAGTGAGCCAAATGGAGTTGTTCTCTCACAAGAACCACTCGGCTGATCCTTCTTCAATATGCCCTTCACCAACATGCAGTGTTTCCTTGATTGAATTAGCTCTCACACCAATATTTGCGTCTAGAGCCTTTGCATTGAGGGCTATCTGAAAACGGCTGTGGCGCTGAAGTTGCCTGTGAATGTGGAGTTGTGGCATGTGAAACCCGCATGTGGAGCATTCGTTTGTGTGGGATGCTCTACCAGGTTCATTCCTAGATAATGCACTCAAAGGGCACTAAGCATAGAGTGTGAAAACTGAGTTTCCTTGAGAGCTGCTTGGAAGCCTGATGGTGTGTGAAGTTAGTGAGCCAAATGGAGTTGTTCTCCCACAAGAACCCCTCGGCTGATCCTTCTTCAATATGCCCTTCACCAACATGCAGTGTTTCCTTGATTGAATTAGCTCTCACACCAATATTTGCGTCTCGAGCCTTTGCGTTGAGGGGTATCTGAAAACGGCTGTGGCGCTGAAGTTGCCTGAGAATGTGGAGTTGTTGGCATGTGAAACCCGCATGTGGAGCATTCGTTTGTGTGAGATTCTCTCCAAGCTTCATTTCAGTCCTAGGCACTCAAAGGGCACTAAGCATAGAGTGTGAAAACTGAGTTTCCTTGAGAGCTGCTTGGAAGCCTGATGGTGTGTGAAGTTAGTGAGCCAAATGGAGTTGTTCTCCCACAAGAACCACTCGGCTGATCCTTCTTCAATATGCCCTTCACCAACATGCAGTGTTTCCTTGATTGAATTAGCTCTCACACCAATATTTGCGTCTAGAGCCTTTGCATTGAGGGCTATCTGAAAACGGCTGTGGTGCTGAAGTTGCCTGTGAATGTGGAGTTGGTGGCATGTGAAACCCGCATGTGGAGCATTCGTTTGTGTGGGATGCTCTACCAGGTTCATTCCTAGATAATGCACTCAAAGGGCACTAAGCATAGTGTGAAATCTGAGTTTCCTTGAGAGCTGCTTGGAAGCCTGATGGTGTGTGAAGTTAGTGAGCCAAATGGAGTTGTTCTCTCACAAGAACCACTCGGCTGATCCTTCTTCAATATGCCCTTCACCAACATGCAGTGTTTCCTTGATTGAATTAGCTCTCACACCAATATTTGCGTCTAGAGCCTTTGCATTGAGGGCTATCTGAAAACGGCTGTGGCGCTGAAGTTGCCTGTGAATGTGGAGTTGGTGGCATGTGAAACCCGCATGTGGAGCATTCGTTTGTGTGGGATGCTCACCAAGCTTCCTTTCAGTACTAGGCAGTCAAAGGCACTAAGCATAGAGTGTGAAAACTGAGTTTCCTTGAGAGCTGCTTGGAAGCCTGATGGTGTGTGAAGTTAATGAGCCAAATGGAGTTGTTCTCCCACAAGAACCACTCGGCTGATCCTTCTTCAATATGCCCTTCACCAACATGCAGTGTTTCCTTGATTGAATTAGCTCTCACACCAATATTTGCGTCTCGAGCCTTTGCAGTGAGGGCTATCTGAAAACGGCTGTGGCGCTGAAGTTGCCTGTGAATGTGGAGTTGGTGGCATGTGAAACCCGCATGTGGAGCATTCGTTTGTGTGGGATGCTCTACCACGTTCATTCCTAGATAATGCACTCAAAGGGCACTAAGCATAGAGTGTGAAAACTGAGTTTCCTTGAGAGCTGCTTGGAAGCCTGATGGTGTGTGAAGTTAGTGAGCCAAATGGAGTTGTTCTCCCACAAGAACCACTTGGCTGATCCTTCTTCAATATGCCCTTCACCAACATGCAGTGTTTCCTTGATTGAATTAGCTCTCACACCAATATTTGCGTCTAGAGCCTTTGGATTGAGGGCTATCTGGAAACGGCTGTGGCGCTGAAGTTGCCTGTGAATGTGGAGTTGGTGGCATGTGAAACCCGCATGTGGAGCATTCGTTTGTGTGAAATGCTCTACCAGATTCATTCCTAGATAATGCACTCAAAGGGCACTAAGCATAGAGTGTGAAAACTGAGTTTCCTTGAGAGCTGCTTGGAAGCCTGATGGTGTGTGAAGTTAGTGAGCCAAATGGAGTTGTTCTCCCACAAGAACCACTCGGCTGATCCTTCTTCAATATGCCCTTCACCAACATGCAGTGTTTCCTTGATTGAATTAGCTCTCACACTAATATTTGTGTCTAGAGCCTTTGCATTGAGGGCTATCTGAAAACGGCTGTGGCGCTGAACTTGACTGTGAATGTGGAGTTGTTGGCATGTGAAACCCGCATGTGGAGCATTCGTTTGTGTGGGATGCTCTACCAGGTTCATTCCTAGATAATGTACTCAAAGGGCACTAAGCATAGAGTGTGAAAACTGAGTTTCCTTGAGAGCTGCTTGGAAGCCTGATGGTGTGTGAAGTTAGTGAGCCAAATGGAGTTGTTCTCCCACAAGAACCACTCGGCTGATCCTTCTTCAATATGCCCTTCACCAACATGCAGTGTTTCCTTGATTGAATTAGCTCTCACACCAACATTTGCGTCTAGAGCCTTTGCATTGAGGGCTATCTGAAAACGGCTGTGGCGCTGAAGTTGCCTGAGAATGTGGAGTTGGTGGCATGTGAAACCCGCATGTGGAGCATTCGTTTGTGTGGGATGCTCACCAAGCTTCATTTCAGTCCTAGGCACTCAAAGAGCACTAAGCATAGAGTGTGAAAACTGAGTTTCCTTGAGAGGTGCTTGGAAGCCTGATGGCGTGTGAAGTTAGTGAGCCAAATGGAGTTGTTCTCCCACAAGAACCACTCGGCTGATCTTTCTTCAATATGCCCTTCACCAACATGCAGTGTTTCCTTGATTGAATTAGCTCTCACACCAATATTTGCGTCTCGAGCCTTTGCAGTGAGGGCTATCTGAAAACGGCTGTGGCGCTGAAGTTGCCTGTGAATGTGGAGTTGGTGGCATGTGAAACCCGCATGTGGAGCATTCGTTTGTGTGGGATGCTCACCAAGCTTCATTTCAGTCCTAGGCACTCAAAGGGCACTAAGCATAGAGTGTGAAAACTGAGTTTCCTTGAGAGCTGCTTGGAAGCCTGATGGTGTGTGAAGTTAGTGAGCCAAATGGAGTTGTTCTCCCACAAGAACCACTCGGCTGATCCTTCTTCAATATGCCCTTCACCAACATGCAGTGTTTCCTTGATTGAATTAGCTCTCACACCAATATTTGCGTCTAGAGCCTTTGCATTGAGGGCTATCTGAAAACGGCTGTGGCGCTGAAGTTGCCTGTGAATGTGGAGTTGGTGGCATGTGAAACCCGCATGTGGAGCATTCGTTTGTGTGGGATGCTCTACCAGATTCATTCCTAGATAATGCACTCAATGGGCACTAAGCATAGAGTGTGAAAACTGAGTTTCCTTGAGAGCTGCTTGGAAGCCTGATGGTGTGTGAAGTTAGTGAGCCAAATGGAGTTGTTCTCCCACAAGAACCCCTCGGCTGATCCTTCTTCAATATGCCCTTCACCAACATGCAGTGTTTCCTTGATTGAATTAGCTCTCACACCAATATTTGCGTCTAGAGCCTTTGCATTGAGGGCTATCTGAAAACGGCTGTGGCGCTGAAGTTGCCTGTGAATGTGGAGTTGGTGGCATGTGAAACCCGCATGTGGAGCATTCGTTTGTGTGGGATGCTCTACCAGATTCATTCCTAGATAATGCACTCAAAGGGCACTAAGTATAGAGTGTGAAAACTGAGTTTCCTTGAGAGCTGCTTGGAAGCCTGATGGTGTGTGAAGTTAGTGAGCCAAATGGAGTTGTTCTCCCACAAGAACCACTCGGCTGATCCTTCTTCAATATGCCCTTCACCAACATGCAGTGTTTCCTTGATTGAATTAGCTCTCACACCAATATTTGCGTCTAGAGCCTTCGCATTGAGGGCTATCTGAAAACGGCTGTGGTGCTGAAGTTGCCTGTGAATGTTGAGTTGGTGGCATGTGAAACCCGCATGTGGAGCATTCGTTTGTGTGGGATGCTCTACCAGGTTCATTCCTAGATAATGCACTCAAAGGGCACTAAGCATAGAGTGTGAAAACTGAGTTTCCTTGAGAGCTGCTTGGAAGCCTGATGGTGTGTGAAGTTAGTGAGCCAAATGGAGTTGTTCTCCCACAAGAACCCCTCGGCTGATCCTTCTTCAATATGCCCTTCACCAACATGCAGTGTTTCCTTGATTGAATTAGCTCTCACACCAATATTTGCGTCTCGAGCCTTTGCGTTGAGGGGTATCTGAAAACGGCTGTGGCGCTGAAGTTGCCTGAGAATGTGGAGTTGTTGGCATGTGAAACCCGCATGTGGAGCATTCGTTTGTGTGAGATTCTCTCCAAGCTTCATTTCAGTCCTAGGCACTCAAAGGGCACTAAGCATAGAGTGTGAAAACTGAGTTTCCTTGAGAGCTGCTTGGAAGCCTGATGGTGTGTGAAGTTAGTGAGCCAAATGGAGTTGTTCTCCCACAAGAACCACTCGGCTGATCCTTCTTCAATATGCCCTTCACCAACATGCAGTGTTTCCTTGATTGAATTAGCTCTCACACCAATATTTGCGTCTAGAGCCTTTGCATTGAGGGCTATCTGAAAACGGCTGTGGTGCTGAAGTTGCCTGTGAATGTGGAGTTGGTGGCATGTGAAACCCGCATGTGGAGCATTCGTTTGTGTGGGATGCTCTACCAGGTTCATTCCTAGATAATGCACTCAAAGGGCACTAAGCATAGTGTGAAATCTGAGTTTCCTTGAGAGCTGCTTGGAAGCCTGATGGTGTGTGAAGTTAGTGAGCCAAATGGAGTTGTTCTCTCACAAGAACCACTCGGCTGATCCTTCTTCAATATGCCCTTCACCAACATGCAGTGTTTCCTTGATTGAATTAGCTCTCACACCAATATTTGCGTCTAGAGCCTTTGCATTGAGGGCTATCTGAAAACGGCTGTGGCGCTGAAGTTGCCTGTGAATGTGGAGTTGGTGGCATGTGAAACCCGCATGTGGAGCATTCGTTTGTGTGGGATGCTCACCAAGCTTCCTTTCAGTACTAGGCAGTCAAAGGCACTAAGCATAGAGTGTGAAAACTGAGTTTCCTTGAGAGCTGCTTGGAAGCCTGATGGTGTGTGAAGTTAATGAGCCAAATGGAGTTGTTCTCCCACAAGAACCACTCGGCTGATCCTTCTTCAATATGCCCTTCACCAACATGCAGTGTTTCCTTGATTGAATTAGCTCTCACACCAATATTTGCGTCTCGAGCCTTTGCAGTGAGGGCTATCTGAAAACGGCTGTGGCGCTGAAGTTGCCTGTGAATGTGGAGTTGGTGGCATGTGAAACCCGCATGTGGAGCATTCGTTTGTGTGGGATGCTCTACCACGTTCATTCCTAGATAATGCACTCAAAGGGCACTAAGCATAGAGTGTGAAAACTGAGTTTCCTTGAGAGCTGCTTGGAAGCCTGATGGTGTGTGAAGTTAGTGAGCCAAATGGAGTTGTTCTCCCACAAGAACCACTCGGCTGATCCTTCTTCAATATGCCCTTCACCAACATGCAGTGTTTCCTTGATTGAATTAGCTCTCACACCAATATTTGCGTCTAGAGCCTTTGGATTGAGGGCTATCTGGAAACGGCTGTGGCGCTGAAGTTGCCTGTGAATGTGGAGTTGGTGGCATGTGAAACCCGCATGTGGAGCATTCGTTTGTGTGAAATGCTCTACCAGATTCATTCCTAGATAATGCACTCAAAGGGCACTAAGCATAGAGTGTGAAAACTGAGTTTCCTTGAGAGCTGCTTGGAAGCCTGATGGTGTGTGAAGTTAGTGAGCCAAATGGAGTTGTTCTCCCACAAGAACCACTCGGCTGATCCTTCTTCAATATGCCCTTCACCAACATGCAGTGTTTCCTTGATTGAATTAGCTCTCACACTAATATTTGTGTCTAGAGCCTTTGCATTGAGGGCTATCTGAAAACGGCTGTGGCGCTGAACTTGACTGTGAATGTGGAGTTGGTGGCATGTGAAACCCGCATGTGGAGCATTCGTTTGTGTGGGATGCTCTACCAGGTTCATTCCTAGATAATGTACTCAAAGGGCACTAAGCATAGAGTGTGAAAACTGAGTTTCCTTGAGAGCTGCTTGGAAGCCTGATGGTGTGTGAAGTTAGTGAGCCAAATGGAGTTGTTCTCCCACAAGAACCACTCGGCTGATCCTTCTTCAATATGCCCTTCACCAACATGCAGTGTTTCCTTGATTGAATTAGCTCTCACACCAACATTTGCGTCTAGAGCCTTTGCATTGAGGGCTATCTGAAAACGGCTGTGGCGCTGAAGTTGCCTGAGAATGTGGAGTTGTTGGCATGTGAAACCCGCATGTGGAGCATTCGTTTGTGTGGGATGCTCGCCAAGCTTCATTTCAGTCCTAGGCACTCAAAGGGCACTAAGCATAGAGTGTGAAAACTGAGTATCCTTGAGAGCTGCTTGGAAGCCTGATGGTGTGTGAAGTTAGTGAGCCAAATGGAGTTGTTCTCCCACAAGAACCACTCGGCTGATAATTCTTCAATATGCCCTTCACCAACATGCAGTGTTTCCTTGATTGAATTAGCTCTCACAACAATATTTGCGTCTAGAGCCTTTCCGTTGAGGGCTATCTGAAAATGGCTGTGGCGCTGAAGTTGCCTGAGAATGTGGAGTTGTTGGCATGTGAAACCCGCATGTGGAGCATTCGTTTGTGTGGGATTCTCTCCAAGCTTCATTTCAGTCCTAGGCACTCAACGGGCACTAAGCATAGAGTGTGAAAACTGAGTTTCCTTGAGAGCTGCTTGGAAGCCTGATGGTGTGTGAAGTTAGTGAGCCAAATGGAGTTGTTCTCCCACAAGAACCACTCGGCTGATCCTTCTTCAATATGCCCTTCACCAACATGCAGTGTTTCCTTGATTGAATTCGCTCTCACACCAATATTTGCGTCTAGAGCCTTTGCATTGAGGGCTATCTGAAAACGGCTGTGGCGCTGAAGTTGCCTGTGAATGTGGAGTTGGTGGCATGTGAAACCCGCATGTGGAGCATTCGTTTGTGTGGGATGCTCTACCAGGTTCATTCCTAGATAATGCACTCAAAGGGCACTAAGCATAGAGTGTGAAATCTGAGTTTCCTTGAGAGCTGCTTGGAAGCCTGATGGTGTGTGAAGTTAGTGAGCCAAATGGAGTTGTTCTCTCACAAGAACCACTCGGCTGATCCTTCTTCAATATGCCCTTCACCAACATGCAGTGTTTCCTTGATTGAATTAGCTCTCACACCAATAATTGCGTCTAGAGCCTTTGCATTGAGGGCTATCTGAAAACGGCTGTGGCGCTGAAGTTGCCTGTGAATGTGGAGTTGGTGGCATGTGAAACCCGCATGTGGAGCATTCGTTTGTGTGGGATGCTCTATCAGGTTCATTCCTAGATAATGTACTCAAAGGGCACTAAGCATAGAGTGTGAAAACTGAGTTTCCTTGAGAGCTGCTTGGAAGCCTGATGGTGTGTGAAGTTAGTGAGCCAAATGGAGTTGTTCTCCCACAAGAACCACTCGGCTGATCCTTCTTCAATATGCCCTTCACCAACATGCAGTGTTTCCTTGATTGAATTAGCTCTCACACCAACATTTGCGTCTAGAGCCTTTGCATTGAGGGCTATCTGAAAACGGCTGTGGCGCTGAAGTTGCCTGAGAATGTGGAGTTGGTGGCATGTGAAACCCGCATGTGGAGCATTCGTTTGTGTGGGATGCTCACCAAGCTTCATTTCAGTCCTAGGCACTCAAAGAGCACTAAGCATAGAGTGTGAAAACTGAGTTTCCTTGAGAGGTGCTTGGAAGCCTGATGGCGTGTGAAGTTAGTGAGCCAAATGGAGTTGTTCTCCCACAAGAACCACTCGGCTGATCTTTCTTCAATATGCCCTTCACCAACATGCAGTGTTTCCTTGATTGAATTAGCTCTCACACCAATATTTGCGTCTCGAGCCTTTGCAGTGAGGGCTATCTGAAAACGGCTGTGGCGCTGAAGTTGCCTGTGAATGTGGAGTTGGTGGCATGTGAAACCCGCATGTGGAGCATTCGTTTGTGTGGGATGCTCACCAAGCTTCATTTCAGTCCTAGGCACTCAAAGGGCACTAAGCATAGAGTGTGAAAACTGAGTTTCCTTGAGAGCTGCTTGGAAGCCTGATGGTGTGTGAAGTTAGTGAGCCAAATGGAGTTGTTCTCCCACAAGAACCACTCGGCTGATCCTTCTTCAATATGCCCTTCACCAACATGCAGTGTTTCCTTGATTGAATTAGCTCTCACACCAATATTTGCGTCTAGAGCCTTTGCATTGAGGGCTATCTGAAAACGGCTGTGGCGCTGAAGTTGCCTGTGAATGTGGAGTTGGTGGCATGTGAAACCCGCATGTGGAGCATTCGTTTGTGTGGGATGCTCTACCAGATTCATTCCTAGATAATGCACTCAATGGGCACTAAGCATAGAGTGTGAAAACTGAGTTTCCTTGAGAGCTGCTTGGAAGCCTGATGGTGTGTGAAGTTAGTGAGCCAAATGGAGTTGTTCTCCCACAAGAACCCCTCGGCTGATCCTTCTTCAATATGCCCTTCACCAACATGCAGTGTTTCCTTGATTGAATTAGCTCTCACACCAATATTTGCGTCTAGAGCCTTTGCATTGAGGGCTATCTGAAAACGGCTGTGGCGCTGAAGTTGCCTGTGAATGTGGAGTTGGTGGCATGTGAAACCCGCATGTGGAGCATTCGTTTGTGTGGGATGCTCTACCAGATTCATTCCTAGATAATGCACTCAAAGGGCACTAAGTATAGAGTGTGAAAACTGAGTTTCCTTGAGAGCTGCTTGGAAGCCTGATGGTGTGTGAAGTTAGTGAGCCAAATGGAGTTGTTCTCCCACAAGAACCACTCGGCTGATCCTTCTTCAATATGCCCTTCACCAACATGCAGTGTTTCCTTGATTGAATTAGCTCTCACACCAATATTTGCGTCTAGAGCCTTCGCATTGAGGGCTATCTGAAAACGGCTGTGGTGCTGAAGTTGCCTGTGAATGTTGAGTTGGTGGCATGTGAAACCCGCATGTGGAGCATTCGTTTGTGTGGGATTATGACCAAGCTTCATTTCAGTCCTAGGCACTCAAAGGGCACTAAGCATAGAGTGTGAAAACTGAGTTTCCTTGAGAGCTGCTTGGAAGCCTGATGGTGTGTGAAGTTAGTGAGCCAAATGGAGTTGTTCTCCCACAAGAACCACTCGGCTGATCTTTCTTCAATATGCCCTTCACCAACATGCAGTGTTTCCTTGATTGAATTAGCTCTCACACCAATATTTGTGTCTAGAGCCTTTGCATTGAGGGCTATCTGAAAACGGCTGTGGTGCTGAAGTTGCCTGTGAATGTGGAGTTGGTGGCATGTGAAACCCGCATGTGGAGCATTCGTTTGTGTGGGATGCTCACCAAGCTTCATTTCAGTCCTAGGCACTCAAAGGGCACTAAGCATAGAGTGTGAAAACTGAGTTTCCTTGAGAGCTGCTTGGAAGCCTGATGGTGTGTGAAGTTAGTGAGCCAAATGGAGTTGTTCTCCCACAAGAACCACTCGGCTGATCCTTCTTCAATATGCCCTTCACCAACATGCAGTGTTTCCTTGATTGAATTAGCTCTCACACCAATATTTGCGTCTCGAGCCTTTGCATTGAGGGCTATCTGAAAACGGCTGTGGCGCTGAAGTTGCCTGTGAATGTGGAGTTGGTGGCATGTGAAACCCGCATGTGGAGCATTCGTTTGTGTGGGATGCTCTACCAGATTCATTCCTAGATAATGTACTCAAAGGGCACTAAGCATAGAGTGTGAAAACTGAGTTTCCTTGAGAGCTGCTTGGAAGCCTGATGGTGTGTGAAGTTAGTGAGCCAAATGGAGTTGTTCTCTCACAAGAACCACTCGGCTGATCCTTCTTCAATATGCCCTTCACCAACATGCAGTGTTTCCTTGATTGAATTAGCTCTCACACCAATATTTGCGTCTCGAGCCTTTGCATTGAGGGCTATCTGAAAACGGCTGTGGCGCTGAAGTTGCCTGTGAATGTGGAGTTGTGGCATGTGAAACCCGCATGTGGAGCATTCGTTTGTGTGGGATGCTCTACCAGGTTCATTCCTAGATAATGCACTCAAAGGGCACTAAGCATAGAGTGTGAAAACTGAGTTTCCTTGAGAGCTGCTTGGAAGCCTGATGGTGTGTGAAGTTAGTGAGCCAAATGGAGTTGTTCTCCCACAAGAACCCCTCGGCTGATCCTTCTTCAATATGCCCTTCACCAACATGCAGTGTTTCCTTGATTGAATTAGCTCTCACACCAATATTTGCGTCTCGAGCCTTTGCGTTGAGGGGTATCTGAAAACGGCTGTGGCGCTGAAGTTGCCTGAGAATGTGGAGTTGTTGGCATGTGAAACCCGCATGTGGAGCATTCGTTTGTGTGAGATTCTCTCCAAGCTTCATTTCAGTCCTAGGCACTCAAAGGGCACTAAGCATAGAGTGTGAAAACTGAGTTTCCTTGAGAGCTGCTTGGAAGCCTGATGGTGTGTGAAGTTAGTGAGCCAAATGGAGTTGTTCTCCCACAAGAACCACTCGGCTGATCCTTCTTCAATATGCCCTTCACCAACATGCAGTGTTTCCTTGATTGAATTAGCTCTCACACCAATATTTGCGTCTAGAGCCTTTGCATTGAGGGCTATCTGAAAACGGCTGTGGTGCTGAAGTTGCCTGTGAATGTGGAGTTGGTGGCATGTGAAACCCTCATGTGGAGCATTCGTTTGTGTGGGATGCTCTACCAGGTTCATTCCTAGATAATGCACTCAAAGGGCACTAAGCATAGTGTGAAATCTGAGTTTCCTTGAGAGCTGCTTGGAAGCCTGATGGTGTGTGAAGTTAGTGAGCCAAATGGAGTTGTTCTCTCACAAGAACCACTCGGCTGATCCTTCTTCAATATGCCCTTCACCAACATGCAGTGTTTCCTTGATTGAATTAGCTCTCACACCAATATTTGCGTCTAGAGCCTTTGCATTGAGGGCTATCTGAAAACGGCTGTGGCGCTGAAGTTGCCTGTGAATGTGGAGTTGGTGGCATGTGAAACCCGCATGTGGAGCATTCGTTTGTGTGGGATGCTCACCAAGCTTCCTTTCAGTACTAGGCAGTCAAAGGCACTAAGCATAGAGTGTGAAAACTGAGTTTCCTTGAGAGCTGCTTGGAAGCCTGATGGTGTGTGAAGTTAATGAGCCAAATGGAGTTGTTCTCCCACAAGAACCACTCGGCTGATCCTTCTTCAATATGCCCTTCACCAACATGCAGTGTTTCCTTGATTGAATTAGCTCTCACACCAATATTTGCGTCTCGAGCCTTTGCAGTGAGGGCTATCTGAAAACGGCTGTGGCGCTGAAGTTGCCTGTGAATGTGGAGTTGGTGGCATGTGAAACCCGCATGTGGAGCATTCGTTTGTGTGGGATGCTCTACCACGTTCATTCCTAGATAATGCACTCAAAGGGCACTAAGCATAGAGTGTGAAAACTGAGTTTCCTTGAGAGCTGCTTGGAAGCCTGATGGTGTGTGAAGTTAGTGAGCCAAATGGAGTTGTTCTCCCACAAGAACCACTCGGCTGATCCTTCTTCAATATGCCCTTCACCAACATGCAGTGTTTCCTTGATTGAATTAGCTCTCACACCAATATTTGCGTCTAGAGCCTTTGGATTGAGGGCTATCTGGAAACGGCTGTGGCGCTGAAGTTGCCTGTGAATGTGGAGTTGGTGGCATGTGAAACCCGCATGTGGAGCATTCGTTTGTGTGAAATGCTCTACCAGATTCATTCCTAGATAATGCACTCAAAGGGCACTAAGCATAGAGTGTGAAAACTGAGTTTCCTTGAGAGCTGCTTGGAAGCCTGATGGTGTGTGAAGTTAGTGAGCCAAATGGAGTTGTTCTCCCACAAGAACCACTCGGCTGATCCTTCTTCAATATGCCCTTCACCAACATGCAGTGTTTCCTTGATTGAATTAGCTCTCACACTAATATTTGTGTCTAGAGCCTTTGCATTGAGGGCTATCTGAAAACGGCTGTGGCGCTGAACTTGACTGTGAATGTGGAGTTGTTGGCATGTGAAACCCGCATGTGGAGCATTCGTTTGTGTGGGATGCTCTACCAGGTTCATTCCTAGATAATGTACTCAAAGGGCACTAAGCATAGAGTGTGAAAACTGAGTTTCCTTGAGAGCTGCTTGGAAGCCTGATGGTGTGTGAAGTTAGTGAGCCAAATGGAGTTGTTCTCCCACAAGAACCACTCGGCTGATCCTTCTTCAATATGCCCTTCACCAACATGCAGTGTTTCCTTGATTGAATTAGCTCTCACACCAACATTTGCGTCTAGAGCCTTTGCATTGAGGGCTATCTGAAAACGGCTGTGGCGCTGAAGTTGCCTGAGAATGTGGAGTTGTTGGCATGTGAAACCCGCATGTGGAGCATTCGTTTGTGTGGGATGCTCGCCAAGCTTCATTTCAGTCCTAGGCACTCAAAGGGCACTAAGCATAGAGTGTGAAAACTGAGTATCCTTGAGAGCTGCTTGGAAGCCTGATGGTGTGTGAAGTTAGTGAGCCAAATGGAGTTGTTCTCCCACAAGAACCACTCGGCTGATCCTTCTTCAATATGCCCTTCACCAACATGCAGTGTTTCCTTGATTGAATTAGCTCTCACAACAATATTTGCGTCTAGAGCCTTTCCGTTGAGGGCTATCTGAAAATGGCTGTGGCGCTGAAGTTGCCTGAGAATGTGGAGTTGTTGGCATGTGAAACCCGCATGTGGAGCATTCGTTTGTGTGGGATTCTCTCCAAGCTTCATTTCAGTCCTAGGCACTCAACGGGCACTAAGCATAGAGTGTGAAAACTGAGTTTCCTTGAGAGCTGCTTGGAAGCCTGATGGTGTGTGAAGTTAGTGAGCCAAATGGAGTTGTTCTCCCACAAGAACCACTCGGCTGATCCTTCTTCAATATGCCCTTCACCAACATGCAGTGTTTCCTTGATTGAATTCGCTCTCACACCAATATTTGCGTCTAGAGCCTTTGCATTGAGGGCTATCTGAAAACGGCTGTGGCGCTGAAGTTGCCTGTGAATGTGGAGTTGGTGGCATGTGAAACCCGCATGTGGAGCATTCGTTTGTGTGGGATGCTCTACCAGGTTCATTCCTAGATAATGCACTCAAAGGGCACTAAGCATAGAGTGTGAAATCTGAGTTTCCTTGAGAGCTGCTTGGAAGCCTGATGGTGTGTGAAGTTAGTGAGCCAAATGGAGTTGTTCTCTCACAAGAACCACTCGGCTGATCCTTCTTCAATATGCCCTTCACCAACATGCAGTGTTTCCTTGATTGAATTAGCTCTCACACCAATAATTGCGTCTAGAGCCTTTGCATTGAGGGCTATCTGAAAACGGCTGTGGCGCTGAAGTTGCCTGTGAATGTGGAGTTGGTGGCATGTGAAACCCGCATGTGGAGCATTCGTTTGTGTGGGATGCTCACCAAGCTTCATTTCAGTCCTAGGCACTCAAAGGGCACTAAGCATAGAGTGTGAAAACTGAGTTTCCTTGAGAGCTGCTTGGAAGCCTGATGGTGTGTGAAGTTAGTGAGCCAAATGGAGTTGTTCTCCCACAAGAACCACTCGGCTGATCCTTCTTCAATATGCCCTTCACCAACATGCAGTGTTTCCTTGATTGAATTAGCTCTCACACCAATAATTGCGTCTAGAGCCTTTGCATTGAGGGCTATCTGAAAACGGCTGTGGCGCTGAAGTTGCCTGTGAATGTGGAGTTGGTGGCATGTGAAACCCGCATGTGGAGCATTCGTTTGTGTGAGATGCTCACCAAGCTTCATTTCAGTCCTAGGCAGTCATAGGCACTAAGCATAGAGTGTGAAAACTGAGTTTCCTTGAGAGCTGCTTGGAAGCCTGATGGTGTGTGAAGTTAGTGAGCCAAATGGAGTTGTTCTCCCACAAGAACCACTCGGCTGATCCTTCTTCAATATGCCCTTCACCAACATGCAGTGTTTCCTTGATTGAATTAGCTCTCACACCAATATTTGCGTCTCGAGCCTTTGCATTGAGGGCTATCTGAAAACGGCTGTGGCGCTGAAGTTGCCTGTGAATGTGGAGTTGGTGGCATGTGAAACCCGCATGTGGAGCATTCGTTTGTGTGGGATGCTAGCCAAGCTTCATTTCAGTCCTAGGCACTCAAAGGGCACTAAGCATAGAGTGTGAAAACTGAGTTTCCTTGAGAGCTGCTTGGAAGCCTGATCGTGTGTGAAGTTAGTGAGCCAAATGGAGTTGTTCTCCCACAAGAACCACTCGGCTGATCCTTCTTCAATATGCCCTTCACCAACATGCAGTGTTTCCTTGATTGAATTAGCTCTCACACCAATATTTGCGTCTAGAGCCTTTGCATTGAGGGCTATCTGAAAACGGCTGTGGCGCTGAAGTTGCCTGTGAATGTTGAGTTGGTGGCATGTGAAACCCGCATGTGGAGCATTCGTTTGTGTGGGATGCTCACCAAGCTTCATTTCAGTCCTAGGCACTCAAAGGGCACTAAGCATAGAGTGTGAAAACTGAGTTTCCTTGAGAGCTGCTTGGAAGCCTGATGGCGTGTGAAGTTAGTGAGCCAAATGGAGTTGTTCTCCCACAAGAACCACTCGGCTGATCCTTCTTCAATATGCCCTTCACCAACATGCAGTGTTTCCTTGATTGAATTAGCTCTCACACCAATATTTGCGTCTAGAGCCTTTGCATTGAGGGCTATCTGAAAACGGCTGTGGCGCTGAAGTTGCCTGTGAATGTGGAGTTGGTGGCATGTGAAACCCGCATGTGGAGCATTCGTTTGTGTGGGATGCTCTACCAGATTCATTCCTAGATAATGCACTCAAAGGGCACTAAGTATAGAGTGTGAAAACTGAGTTTCCTTGAGAGCTGCTTGGAAGCCTGATGGTGTGTGAAGTTAGTGAGCCAAATGGAGTTGTTCTCCCACAAGAACCACTCGGCTGATCCTTCTTCAATATGCCCTTCACCAACATGCAGTGTTTCCTTGATTGAATTAGCTCTCACACCAATATTTCCGTCTAGAGCCTTCGCATTGAGGGCTATCTGAAAACGGCTGTGGCGCTGAAGTTGCCTGTGAATGTTGAGTTGGTGGCATGTGAAACCCGCATGTGGAGCATTCGTTTGTGTGGGATTATGACCAAGCTTCATTTCAGTCCTAGGCACTCAAAGGGCACTAAGCATAGAGTGTGAAAACTGAGTTTCCTTGAGAGCTTCTTGGAAGCCTGATGGTGTGTGAAGTTAGTGAGCCAAATGGAGTTGTTCTCCCACAAGAACCACTCGGCTGATCTTTCTTCAATATGCCCTTCACCAACATGCAGTGTTTCCTTGATTGAATTAGCTCTCACACCAATATTTGTGTCTAGAGCCTTTGCATCGAAGGCTATCTGAAAACGGCTGTGGCGCTGAAGTTGCCTGTGAATGTGGAGTTAGTGGCATGTGAAACCCGCATGTGGAGCATTCGTTTGTGTGAAATGCTCTACCAGATTCATTCCTAGATAATGTACTCAAAGGGCACTAAGCATAGAGTGTGAAAACTGAGTTTCCTTGAGAGCTGCTTGGAAGCCTGATGGTGTGTGAAGTTAGTGAGCCAAATGGAGTTGTTCTCCCACAAGAACCACTCGGCTGATCCTTCTTCAATATGCCCTTCACCAACATGCAGTGTTTCCTTGATTGAATTAGCTCTCACACCAACATTTGCGTCTAGAGCCTTTGCATTGAGGGCTATCTGAAAACGGCTGTGGCGCTGAAGTTGCCTGAGAATGTGGAGTTGTTGGCATGTGAAACCCGCATGTGGAGCATTCGTTTGTGTGGGATGCTCGCCAAGCTTCATTTCAGTCCTAGGCACTCAAAGGGCACTAAGCATAGAGTGTGAAAACTGAGTATCCTTGAGAGCTGCTTGGAAGCCTGATGGTGTGTGAAGTTAGTGAGCCAAATGGAGTTGTTCTCCCACAAGAACCACTCGACTGATCCTTCTTCAATATGCCCTTCACCAACATGCAGTGTTTCCTTGATTGAATTAGCTCTCACAACAATATTTGCGTCTAGAGCCTTTCCGTTGAGGGCTATCTGAAAATGGCTGTGGCGCTGAAGTTGCCTGAGAATGTGGAGTTGTTGGCATGTGAAACCCGCATGTGGAGCATTCGTTTGTGTGGGATTCTCTCCAAGCTTCATTTCAGTCCTAGGCACTCAACGGGCACTAAGCATAGAGTGTGAAAACTGAGTTTCCTTGAGAGCTGCTTGGAAGCCTGATGGTGTGTGAAGTTAGTGAGCCAAATGGAGTTGTTCTCCCACAAGAACCACTCAGCTGATCCTTCTTCAATATGCCCTTCACCAACATGCAGTGTTTCCTTGATTGAATTCGCTCTCACACCAATATTTGCGTCTAGAGCCTTTGCATTGAGGGCTATCTGAAAACGGCTGTGGCGCTGAAGTTGCCTGTGAATGTGGAGTTGGTGGCATGTGAAACCCGCATGTGGAGCATTCGTTTGTGTGGGATGCTCTACCAGGTTCATTCCTAGATAATGCACTCAAAGGGCACTAAGCATAGAGTGTGAAATCTGAGTTTCCTTGAGAGCTGCTTGGAAGCCTGATGGTGTGTGAAGTTAGTGAGCCAAATGGAGTTGTTCTCTCACAAGAACCACTCGGCTGATCCTTCTTCAATATGCCCTTCACCAACATGCAGTGTTTCCTTGATTGAATTAGCTCTCACACCAATAATTGCGTCTAGAGCCTTTGCATTGAGGGCTATCTGAAAACGGCTGTGGTGCTGAAGTTGCCTGTGAATGTGGAGTTGGTGGCATGTGAAACCCGCATGTGGAGCATTCGTTTGTGTGGGATGCTCACCAAGCTTCATTTCAGTCCTAGGCACTCAAAGGGCACTAAGCATAGAGTGTGAAAACTGAGTTTCCTTGAGAGCTGCTTGGAAGCCTGATGGTGTGTGAAGTTAGTGAGCCAAATGGAGTTGTTCTCCCACAAGAACCACTCGGCTGATCCTTCTTCAATATGCCCTTCACCAACATGCAGTGTTTCCTTGATTGAATTAGCTCTCACACCAATAATTGCGTCTAGAGCCTTTGCATTGAGGGCTATCTGAAAACGGCTGTGGCGCTGAAGTTGCCTGTGAATGTGGAGTTGGTGGCATGTGAAACCCGCATGTGGAGCATTCGTTTGTGTGAGATGCTCACCAAGCTTCATTTCAGTCCTAGGCAGTCATAGGCACTAAGCATAGAGTGTGAAAACTGAGTTTCCTTGAGAGCTGCTTGGAAGCCTGATGGTGTGTGAAGTTAGTGAGCCAAATGGAGTTGTTCTCCCACAAGAACCACTCGGCTGATCCTTCTTCAATATGCCCTTCACCAACATGCAGTGTTTCCTTGATTGAATTAGCTCTCACACCAATATTTGCGTCTCGAGCCTTTGCATTGAGGGCTATCTGAAAACGGCTGTGGCGCTGAAGTTGCATGTGAATGTGGAGTTGGTGGCATGTGAAACCCGCATGTGGAGCATTCGTTTGTGTGGGATGCTAGCCAAGCTTCATTTCAGTCCTAGGCACTCAAAGGGCACTAAGCATAGAGTGTGAAAACTGAGTTTCCTTGAGAGCTGCTTGGAAGCCTGATCGTGTGTGAAGTTAGTGAGCCAAATGGAGTTGTTCTCCCACAAGAACCACTCGGCTGATCCTTCTTCAATATGCCCTTCACCAACATGCAGTGTTTCCTTGATTGAATTAGCTCTCACACCAATATTTGCGTCTAGAGCCTTTGCATTGAGGGCTATCTGAAAACGGCTGTGGCGCTGAAGTTGCCTGTGAATGTTGAGTTGGTGGCATGTGAAACCCGCATGTGGAGCATTCGTTTGTGTGGGATGCTCACCAAGCTTCATTTCAGTCCTAGGCACTCAAAGGGCACTAAGCATAGAGTGTGAAAACTGAGTTTCCTTGAGAGCTGCTTGGAAGCCTGATGGCGTGTGAAGTTAGTGAGCCAAATGGAGTTGTTCTCCCACAAGAACCACTCGGCTGATCCTTCTTCAATATGCCCTTCACCAACATGCAGTGTTTCCTTGATTGAATTAGCTCTCACACCAATATTTGCGTCTAGAGCCTTTGCATTGAGGGCTATCTGAAAACGGCTGTGGCGCTGAAGTTGCCTGTGAATGTGGAGTTGGTGGCATGTGAAACCCGCATGTGGAGCATTCGTTTGTGTGGGATGCTCTACCAGATTCATTCCTAGATAATGCACTCAAAGGGCACTAAGTATAGAGTGTGAAAACTGAGTTTCCTTGAGAGCTGCTTGGAAGCCTGATGGTGTGTGAAGTTAGTGAGCCAAATGGAGTTGTTCTCCCACAAGAACCACTCGGCTGATCCTTCTTCAATATGCCCTTCACCAACATGCAGTGTTTCCTTGATTGAATTAGCTCTCACACCAATATTTGCGTCTAGAGCCTTCGCATTGAGGGCTATCTGAAAACGGCTGTGGCGCTGAAGTTGCCTGTGAATGTTGAGTTGGTGGCATGTGAAACCCGCATGTGGAGCATTCGTTTGTGTGGGATTATGACCAAGCTTCATTTCAGTCCTAGGCACTCAAAGGGCACTAAGCATAGAGTGTGAAAACTGAGTTTCCTTGAGAGCTTCTTGGAAGCCTGATGGTGTGTGAAGTTAGTGAGCCAAATGGAGTTGTTCTCCCACAAGAACCACTCGGCTGATCTTTCTTCAATATGCCCTTCACCAACATGCAGTGTTTCCTTGATTGAATTAGCTCTCACACCAATATTTGTGTCTAGAGCCTTTGCATTGAGGGCTATCTGAAAACGGCTGTGGTGCTGAAGTTGCCTGTGAATGTGGAGTTGGTGGCATGTGAAACCCGCATGTGGAGCATTCGTTTGTGTGGGATGCTCACCAAGCTTCATTTCAGTCCTAGGCACTCAAAGGGCACTAAGCATAGAGTGTGAAAACTGAGTTTCCTTGAGAGCTGCTTGGAAGCCTGATGGTGTGTGAAGTTAGTGAGCCAAATGGAGTTGTTCTCCCACAAGAACCACTCGGCTGATCCCTCTTCAATATGCCCTTCACCAACATGCAGTGTTTCCTTGATTGAATTAGCTCTCACACCAATATTTGCGTCTAGAGCCTTTGCATTGAGGGCTATCTGAAAACGGCTGTGGCGCTGAAGTTGCCTGTGAATGTGGAGTTGGTGGCATGTGAAACCCGCATGTGGAGCATTCGTTTGTGTGGGATGCTCTACCAGATTCATTCCTAGATAATGCACTCAAAGGGCACTAAGCATAGAGTGTGAAAACTGAGTTTCCTTGAGAGCTGCTTGGAAGCCTGATGGTGTGTGAAGTTAGTGAGCCAAATGGAGTTGTTCTCTCACAAGAACCACTCGGCTGATCCTTCTTCAATATGCCCTTCACCAACATGCAGTGTTTCCTTGATTGAATTAGCTCTCACACCAATATTTGCGTCTCGAGCCTTTGCATTGAGGGCTATCTGAAAACGGCTGTGGCGCTGAAGTTGCCTGTGAATGTGGAGTTGTGGCATGTGAAACCCGCATGTGGAGCATTCGTTTGTGTGAAATGCTCTACCAGATTCATTCCTAGATAATGCACTCAAAGGGCACTAAGCATAGAGTGTGAAAACTGAGTTTCCTTGAGAGCTGCTTGGAAGCCTGATGGTGTGTGAAGTTAGTGAGCCAAATGGAGTTGTTCTCCCACAAGAACCACTCGGCTGATCCTTCTTCAATATGCCCTTCACCAACATGCAGTGTTTCCTTGATTGAATTAGCTCTCACACCAATATTTGCGTCTCGAGCCTTTGCATTGAGGGCTATCTGAAAACGGCTGTGGCGCTGAAGTTGCCTGTGAATGTGGAGTTGTGGCATGTGAAACCCGCATGTGGAGCATTCGTTTGTGTGAAATGCTCTACCAGATTCATTCCTAGATAATGCACTCAAAGGGCACTAAGCATAGAGTGTGAAAACTGAGTTTCCTTGAGAGCTGCTTGGAAGCCTGATGGTGTGTGAAGTTAGTGAGCCAAATGGAGTTGTTCTCCCACAAGAACCACTCGGCTGATCCTTCTTCAATATGCCCTTCACCAACATGCAGTGTTTCCTTGATTGAATTAGCTCTCACACTAATATTTGTGTCTAGAGCCTTTGCATTGAGGGCTATCTGAAAACGGCTGTGGCGCTGAACTTGACTGTGAATGTGGAGTTGGTGGCATGTGAAACCCGCATGTGGAGCATTCGTTTGTGTGGGATGCTCTACCAGGTTCATTCCTAGATAATGTACTCAAAGGGCACTAAGCATAGAGTGTGAAAACTGAGTTTCCTTGAGAGCTGCTTGGAAGCCTGATGGTGTGTGAAGTTAGTGAGCCAAATGGAGTTGTTCTCCCACAAGAACCACTCGGCTGATCCTTCTTCAATATGCCCTTCACCAACATGCAGTGTTTCCTTGATTGAATTAGCTCTCACACCAACATTTGCGTCTAGAGCCTTTGCATTGAGGGCTATCTGAAAACGGCTGTGGCGCTGAAGTTGCCTGAGAATGTGGAGTTGGTGGCATGTGAAACCCGCATGTGGAGCATTCGTTTGTGTGGGATGCTCGCCAAGCTTCATTTCAGTCCTAGGCACTCAAAGGGCACTAAGCATAGAGTGTGAAAACTGAGTATCCTTGAGAGCTGCTTGGAAGCCTGATGGTGTGTGAAGTTAGTGAGCCAAATGGAGTTGTTCTCCCACAAGAACCACTCGGCTGATCCTTCTTCAATATGCCCTTCACCAACATGCAGTGTTTCCTTGATTGAATTAGCTCTCACAACAATATTTGCGTCTAGAGCCTTTCCGTTGAGGGCTATCTGAAAATGGCTGTGGCGCTGAAGTTGCCTGAGAATGTGGAGTTGTTGGCATGTGAAACCCGCATGTGGAGCATTCGTTTGTGTGGGATTCTCTCCAAGCTTCATTTCAGTCCTAGGCACTCAACGGGCACTAAGCATAGAGTGTGAAAACTGAGTTTCCTTGAGAGCTGCTTGGAAGCCTGATGGTGTGTGAAGTTAGTGAGCCAAATGGAGTTGTTCTCCCACAAGAACCACTCGGCTGATCCTTCTTCAATATGCCCTTCACCAACATGCAGTGTTTCCTTGATTGAATTCGCTCTCACACCAATATTTGCGTCTAGAGCCTTTGCATTGAGGGCTATCTGAAAACGGCTGTGGCGCTGAAGTTGCCTGTGAATGTGGAGTTGGTGGCATGTGAAACCTGGCATGTGAAACCCGCATGTGGAGCATTCGTTTGTGTGGGATGCTCTACCAGGTTCATTCCTAGATAATGCACTCAAAGGGCACTAAGCCATAGAGTGTGAAATCTGAGGTTTCCTTGAGAGCTGCTTGGAAGCCTGATGGTGTGTGAAGTTAGTGAGCCAAATGGAGTTGTTCTCTCACAAGAACCACTCGGCTGATCCTTCTTCAATATGCCCTTCACCAACATGCAGTGTTTCCTTGATTGAATTAGCTCTCACACAATAATTGCGTCTAGAGGCCTTTGCATTGAGGGCTATCTAAAACGGCTGCATGGCGCTGAAGTTGCCTGTGAATGTGGAGTTGGTGGCATGTGAAACCCGCATGTGGAGCTTTCGTTTGTGTGGGATGCTCACCAAGCTTCATTTCAGTCCTAGGCAACTCAAAGGGCACTAAGCATAGAGTGTGAAAACTGAGTTTCCTTGAGAGCTGCTTGGAAAGCCTGATGGTGTGTGAAGTTAGTGAGCCAAATGGAGTTGTTCTCCCACAAGAACCACTCGGCTGATCCTTCTTCATATGCCCTTCACCAACATGCAGTGTTTCCTTGATTGAATTAGCTCTCACACCAATAATTGCGTCTAGAGCCTTTGCATTGAGGGCTATCTGAAAACGGCTGTGGCGCTGAAGTTGCCTGTGAATGTGGAGTTGGTGGGCATGTGAAACCCGCATGTGGAGCATTCGTTTGTGTGAGATGCTCACCAAGCTTCATTTCAGTCCTAGGCAGTCATAGGCACTAAGCATAGAGTGTGAAAACTGAGTTTCCTTGAGAGCTGCTTGGAAGCCTGATGGTGTGTGAAGTTAGTGAGCCAAATGGAGTTGTTCTCCCACAAGAACCACTCGGGCTGATCCTTCTTCAATATGCCCTTCACCAACATGCAGTGTTTCCTTGATTGAATTAGCTCTCACACCAATATTTGCGTCTCGAGCCTTTGCATTGAGGGCTATCTGAAAACGGCTGTGGCGCTGAAGTTGCCTGTGAATGTGGAGTTGGTGGCATGTGAAACCCGCATGTGGAGCATTCGTTTGTGTGGGATGCTAGCCAAGCTTCATTTCAGTCCTAGGCACTCAAAGGGCACTAAGCATAGAGTGTGAAAACTGAGTTTCCTTGAGAGCTGCTTGGAAGCCTGATCGTGTGTGAAGTTAGTGAGCCAAATGGAGTTGTTCTCCCACAAGAACCACTCGGCTGATCCTTCTTCAATATGCCCTTCACCAACATGCAGTGTTTCCTTGATTGAATTAGCTCTCACACCAATATTTGCGTCTAGAGCCTTTGCATTGAGGGCTATCTGAAAACGGCTGTGGCGCTGAAGTTGCTGTGAATGTTGAGTTGGTGGCATGTGAAACCCGCATGTGGAGCATTCGTTTGTGTGGGATGCTCACCAAGCTTCATTTCAGTCCTAGGCACTCAAAGGGCACTAAGCATAGAGTGTGAAAACTGAGTTCCTTGAGAGCTGCTTGGAAGCCTGATGGCGTGTGAAGTTAGTGAGCCAAATGGAGTTGTTCTCCCACAAGAACCACTCGGCTGATCCTTCTTCAATATGCCCTTCACCACATGCAGTGTTTCCTTGATTGAATTAGCTCTCACACCAATATTTGCGTCTAGAGCCTTTGCATTGAGGGCTATCTGAAAACGGCTGTGGCGCTGAAGTTGCCTGTGAATGTGGAGTTGGTGGCATGTGAAACCCGCATGTGGAGCATTCGTTTGTGTGGATGCTCTACCAGATTCATTCCTAGATAATGCACTCAAAGGGCACTAAGTATAGAGTGTGAAACTGAGTTTCCTTGAGAGCTGCTTGGAAGCCTGATGGTGTGTGAAGTTAGTGAGCCAAATGGAGTTGTTCTCCCACAAGAACCACTCGGCTGATCCTTCTTCAATATGCCCTTCACAACATGCAGTGTTTCCTTGATTGAATTAGCTCTCACACCATATTTGCGTCTAGAGCCTTCGCATTGAGGGCTATCTGAAAACGGCTGTGGCGCTGAAGTTGCCTGTGAAATGTTGAGTTGGTGGCATGTGAAACCCGCATGTGGAGCATTCGTTTGTGTGGGATTATGACCAAGCTTCATTTCAGTCCTAGGCACTCAAGGGCACTAAGCATAGAGTGTGAAAACTGAGTTTCCTTGAGAGCTTCTTGGAAGCCTGATGGTGTGTGAAGTAGTGAGCCAAATGGAGTTGTTCTCCCACAAGAACCACTCGGCTGATCTTTCTTCAATATGCCCTTCACCAACATGCAGTGTTTCCTTGATTGAATTAGCTCTCACACCAATATTTGTGTCTAGAGCCTTTGCATCGAAGGCTATCTGAAAACGGCTGTGGCGCTGAAGTTGCCTGTGAATGTGGAGTTAGTGGCATGTGAAACCCGCATGTGAGCATTCGTTTGTGTGGCATGCTCTACCAGGTTCATTCATAGATAATGCACTCAAAGGCACTAAGCATAGAGTGTGAAATCTGAGTTTCCTTGAGAGCTGCTTGGAAGCCTGATGGTGTGTGAAGTTAGTGAGCCAAATGGAGTTGTTCTCTCACAAGAACCACTCGGCTGATCCTTCTTCAATATGCCCTTCACCACATGCAGTGTTTCCTTGATTGAATTCGCTCTCACAACAATATTTGCGTCTAGAGCCTTTGCATTGAGGGCTATCTGAAAACGGCTGTGGCGCTGAAGTTGCCTGTGAATGTGGAGTGGTGGCATGTGAAACCCGCATGTGGAGCATTCGTTTGTGTGGGATGCTCTACCAGGTTCTTTCCTAGACAATGCACTCAAGGGCACTAAGCATAGAGTGTGAAATCTGAGTTTCCTTGAGAGCTGCTTGGAAGCTGATGGTGTGTGAAGTTAGTGAGCCAAATGGAGTTGTTCACTCCCACAAGAACCACTCGGCTAATCCTTCTTCAATATGCCCCTTCACCAACATGCAGTGTTTCCTTGATTGAATTAGCTCTCACACCAATATTTGCGTCTAGAGCCTTTGCATTGAGGGCTATCTGAAAACGGCTGTGCGCTGAATTTGCCTGTGAATGTGGAGTTGGTGGCATGTGAAACCCGCATGTGGAGCATTCGTTTGTGTGGGATTCTCTCCAAGCTTCATTTCAGTCCTAGGCACTCAAAGGGCACTAAGCATAGAGTGTGAAAAACTGAGTTTCCTTGAGAGCTGCTTGAAGCCTGATGGTGTGTGAAGTTAGTGAGCCAAATGGAGTTGTTCTCCCACGAGAACCACTCGGCTGATCCTTCTTCAATATGCCCTTCACCAACATGCAGTGTTTCCTTGATTGAATTAGCTCTCACACCAATATTTGCGTCTAGAGCCTTTGCATTGAGGGCTATCTGAAAACGGCTGTGGCGCTGAAGTTGCCTGTGAATGTGGAGTTGGTGGCATGTGAAACCCGCATGTGGAGCATTCGTTTGTGTGGGATTCTCTCCAAGCTTCATTCAGTCCTAGGCACTCAAAGGGCACTAAGCATAGAGTGTGAAAACTGAGTTTCCTTGAGAGCTGCTTGGAAGCCTGATGGTGTGTGAAGTTAGTGAGCCAAATGGAGTTGTTCTCCCACAAGAACCACTCGGCTGATCCTTCTTCAATATGCCCTTCACCAACATGCAGTGTTTCCTTGATTGAATTAGCTCTCACACCAATATTTGCGTCTAGAGCCTTTGCGTTGAGGGGTATCTGAAAACGGCTGTGGCGCTGAAGTTGCCTGAGAATGTGGAGTTGTTGGCATGTGAAACCCGCATGTGGAGCATTCGTTTGTGTGGGATTCTCTCCAAGCTTCATTTCAGTCCTAGGCACTCAAAGGGCACTAAGCATAGAGTGTGAAAACTGAGTTTCCTTGAGAGCTGCTTGGAAGCCTGATGGTGTGTGAAGTTAGTGAGCCAAATGGAGTTGTTCTCCACAAGAACCACTCGGCTGATCCTTCTTCAATATGCCCTTCACCAACACGCAGTGTTTCCTTGATTGAATTAGCTCTCACACCAATATTTGCGTCTAGAGCCTTTGCATTGAGGGCTATCTGAAAACGGCTGTGGCGCTGAAGTTGCCTGTGAATGTGGAGTTGGTGCATGTGAAACCCGCATGTGGAGCATTCGTTTGTGTGGGATGCTCTACCAGGTTCATTCCTAGATAATGCACTCAAAGGGCACTAAGCATAGTGTGAAATCTGAGTTTCCTTGAGAGCTGCTTGGAAGCCTGATGGTGTGTGAAGTTAGTGAGCCAAATGGATTTGTTTCTCACAAGAACCACTCGGCTGATCCTTCTTCAATATGCCCTTCACCAACATGCAGTGTTTCCTTGATTGAATTAGCTCTCACACCAATATTTGCGTCTAGAGCCTTTGCATTGAGGGCTATCTGAAAACGGCTGTGGCGCTGAAGTTGCCTGTGAATGTGGAGTTGGTGGCATGTGAAACCCGCATGTGGAGCATTCGTTTGTGTGGGATGCTCACCAAGCTTCCTTTCAGTACTAGGCAGTCAAAGGCACTAAGCATAGAGTGTGAAAACTGAGTTTCCTTGAGAGCTGCTTGGAAGCCTGATGGTGTGTGAAGTTAGTGAGCCAAATGGAGTTGTTCTCCCACAAGAACCACTCGGCTAATCCTTCTTCAATATGCCCTTCACCAACATGCAGTGTTTCCTTGATTGAATTAGCTCTCACACCAATATTTGCGTCTAGAGCCTTTGCATTGAGGGCTATCTGAAAACGGCTGTGGCGCTGAAGTTGCCTGTGAATGTGAGTTGGTGGCATGTGAAACCCGCATGTGGAGCATTCGTTTGTGTGGGATTCTCTCCAAGCTTCATTTCAGTCCTAGGCACTCAAAGGGCACTAAGCATAGAGTGTGAAAACTGAGTTTCCTTGAGAGCTGCTTGGAAGCCTGATGGTGTGTGAAGTTAGTGAGCCAAATGGAGTTGTTCTCCCACGAGAACCACTCGGCTGATCCTTTTTCAATATGCCCTTCACCAACATGCAGTGTTTCCTTGATTGAATTAGCTCTCACACCAATATTTGCGTCTAGAGCCTTTGCATTGAGGGCTATCTGAAAACGGCTGTGGCGCTGAAGTTGCCTGTGAATGTGGAGTTGGTGGCATGTGAAACCCGCATGTGGAGCATTCGTTTGTGTGGATTCTCTCCAAGCTTCATTTCAGTCCTAGGCACTCAAGGGCACTAAGCATAGAGTGTGAAAACTGAGTTTCCTTGAGAGCTGCTTGAAGCCTGATGGTGTGTGAAGTTAGTGAGCCAAATGGAGTTGTTCTCCCACAAGAACCACTCGGCTGATCCTTCTTCAATATGCCCTTCACCAACATGCAGTGTTTCCTTGATTGAATTAGCTCTCACACCAATATTTGCGTCTAGAGCCTTTGCGTTGAGGGGTATCTGAAAACGGCTGTGGCGCTGAAGTTGCCTGAGAATGTGGAGTTGTTGGCATGTGAAACCCGCATGTGGAGCATTCGTTTGTGTGGGATTCTCTCCAAGCTTCATTTCAGTCCTAGGCACTCAAAGGGCACTAAGCATAGAGTGTGAAAACTGAGTTTCCTTGAGAGCTGCTTGGAAGCCTGATGGTGTGTGAAGTTAGTGAGCCAAATTGAGTTGTTCTCCCACAAGAACCACTCGGCTGATCCTTCTTCAATATGCCCTTCACCAACATGCAGTGTTTCCTTGATTGAATTAGCTCTCACACCAATATTTGCGTCTAGAGCCTTTGCATTGAGGGCTATCTGAAAACGGCTGTGGCGCTGAAGTTGCCTGTGAATGTGGAGTTGGTGGCATGTGAAACCCGCATGTGGAGCATTCGTTTGTGTGGGATGCTCTACCAGGTTCATTCCTAGATAATGCACTCAAAGGGCACTAAGCATAGTGTGAAATCTGAGTTTCCTTGAGAGCTGCTTGGAAGCCTGATGGTGTGTGAAGTTAGTGAGCCAAATGGATTTGTTTTCTCACAAGAACCACTCGGCTGATCCTTCTTCAATATGCCCTTCACCAACATGCAGTGTTTCCTTGATTGAATTAGCTCTCACACCAATATTTGCGTCTAGAGCCTTTGCATTGAGGGCTATCTGAAAACGGCTGTGGCGCTGAAGTTGCCTGTGAATGTGGAGTTGGTGGCATGTGAAACCCGCATGTGGAGCATTCGTTTGTGTGGGATGCTCACCAAGCTTCCTTTCAGTACTAGGCAGTCAAAGGCACTAAGCATAGAGTGTGAAAACTGAGTTTCCTTGAGAGCTGCTTGGAAGCCTGATGGTGTGTGAAGTTAATGAGCCAAATGGAGTTGTTCTCCCACAAGAACCACTCGGCTGATCCTTCTTCAATATGCCCTTCACCAACATGCAGTGTTTCCTTGATTGAATTAGCTCTCACACCAATATTTGCGTCTCGAGCCTTTGCAGTGAGGGCTATCTGAAAACGGCTGTGGCGCTGAAGTTGCCTGTGAATGTGGAGTTGGTGGCATGTGAAACCCGCATGTGGAGCATTCGTTTGTGTGGGATGCTCTACCACGTTCATTCCTAGATAATGCACTCAAAGGGCACTAAGCATAGAGTGTGAAAACTGAGTTTCCTTGAGAGCTGCTTGGAAGCCTGATGGTGTGTGAAGTTAGTGAGCCAAATGGAGTTGTTCTCCCACAAGAACCACTTGGCTGATCCTTCTTCAATATGCCCTTCACCAACATGCAGTGTTTCCTTGATTGAATTAGCTCTCACACCAATATTTGCGTCTAGAGCCTTTGGATTGAGGGCTATCTGGAAACGGCTGTGGCGCTGAAGTTGCCTGTGAATGTGGAGTTGGTGGCATGTGAAACCCGCATGTGGAGCATTCGTTTGTGTGAAATGCTCTCCCAGATTCATTCCTAGATAATGCACTCAAAGGGCACTAAGCATAGAGTGTGAAAACTGAGTTTCCTTGAGAGCTGCTTGGAAGCCTGATGGTGTGTGAAGTTAGTGAGCCAAATGGAGTTGTTCTCCCACAAGAACCACTTGGCTGATCCTTCTTCAATATGCCCTTCACCAACATGCAGTGTTTCCTTGATTGAATTAGCTCTCACACTAATATTTGTGTCTAGAGCCTTTGCATTGAGGGCTATCTGAAAACGGCTGTGGCGCTGAAGTTGCGAGTGAATGTGAAGTTGGTGGCATGTGAAACCCGCATGTGGAGCATTCGTTTGTGTGGGATGCTCTACCAGGTTCATTCCTAGATAATGTACTCAAAGGGCACTAAGCATAGAGTGTGAAAACTGAGTTTCCTTGAGAGCTGCTTGGAAGCCTGATGGTGTGTGAAGTTAGTGAGCCAAATGGAGTTGTTCTCCCACAAGAACCACTCGGCTGATCCTTCTTCAATATGCCCTTCACCAACATGCAGTGTTTCCTTGATTGAATTAGCTCTCACACCAACATTTGCGTCTAGAGCCTTTGCATTGAGGGCTATCTGAAAACGGCTGTGGCGCTGAAGTTGCCTGAGAATGTGGAGTTGTTGGCATGTGAAACCCGCATGTGGAGCATTCGTTTGTGTGGGATGCTCGCCAAGCTTCATTTCAGTCCTAGGCACTCAAAGGGCACTAAGCATAGAGTGTGAAAACTGAGTATCCTTGAGAGCTGCTTGGAAGCCTGATGGTGTGTGAAGTTAGTGAGCCAAATGGAGTTGTTCTCCCACAAGAACCACTCGGCTGATCCTTCTTCAATATGCCCTTCACCAACATGCAGTGTTTCCTTGATTGAATTAGCTCTCACAACAATATTTGCGTCTAGAGCCTTTCCGTTGAGGGCTATCTGAAAATGGCTGTGGCGCTGAAGTTGCCTGAGAATGTGGAGTTGTTGGCATGTGAAACCCGCATGTGGAGCATTCGTTTGTGTGGGATTCTCTCCAAGCTTCATTTCAGTCCTAGGCACTCAACGGGCACTAAGCATAGAGTGTGAAAACTGAGTTTCCTTGAGAGCTGCTTGGAAGCCTGATGGTGTGTGAAGTTAGTGAGCCAAATGGAGTTGTTCTCCCACAAGAACCACTCGGCTGATCCTTCTTCAATATGCCCTTCACCAACATGCAGTGTTTCCTTGATTGAATTCGCTCTCACACCAATATTTGCGTCTAGAGCCTTTGCATTGAGGGCTATCTGAAAACGGCTGTGGCGCTGAAGTTGCCTGTGAATGTGGAGTTGGTGGCATGTGAAACCCGCATGTGGAGCATTCGTTTGTGTGGGATGCTCTACCAGGTTCATTCCTAGATAATGCACTCAAAGGGCACTAAGCATAGAGTGTGAAATCTGAGTTTCCTTGAGAGCTGCTTGGAAGCCTGATGGTGTGTGAAGTTAGTGAGCCAAATGGAGTTGTTCTCTCACAAGAACCACTCGGCTGATCCTTCTTCAATATGCCCTTCACCAACATGCAGTGTTTCCTTGATTGAATTAGCTCTCACACCAATAATTGCGTCTAGAGCCTTTGCATTGAGGGCTATCTGAAAACGGCTGTGGCGCTGAAGTTGCCTGTGAATGTGGAGTTGGTGGCATGTGAAACCCGCATGTGGAGCATTCGTTTGTGTGGGATGCTCACCAAGCTTCATTTCAGTCCTAGGCACTCAAAGGGCACTAAGCATAGAGTGTGAAAACTGAGTTTCCTTGAGAGCTGCTTGGAAGCCTGATGGTGTGTGAAGTTAGTGAGCCAAATGGAGTTGTTCTCCCACAAGAACCACTCGGCTGATCCTTCTTCAATATGCCCTTCACCAACATGCAGTGTTTCCTTGATTGAATTAGCTCTCACACCAATAATTGCGTCTAGAGCCTTTGCATTGAGGGCTATCTGAAAACGGCTGTGGCGCTGAAGTTGCCTGTGAATGTGGAGTTGGTGGCATGTGAAACCCGCATGTGGAGCATTCGTTTGTGTGAGATGCTCACCAAGCTTCATTTCAGTCCTAGGCAGTCATAGGCACTAAGCATAGAGTGTGAAAACTGAGTTTCCTTGAGAGCTGCTTGGAAGCCTGATGGTGTGTGAAGTTAGTGAGCCAAATGGAGTTGTTCTCCCACAAGAACCACTCGGCTGATCCTTCTTCAATATGCCCTTCACCAACATGCAGTGTTTCCTTGATTGAATTAGCTCTCACACCAATATTTGCGTCTCGAGCCTTTGCATTGAGGGCTATCTGAAAACGGCTGTGGCGCTGAAGTTGCCTGTGAATGTGGAGTTGGTGGCATGTGAAACCCGCATGTGGAGCATTCGTTTGTGTGGGATGCTCACCAAGCTTCATTTCAGTCCTAGGCACTCAACGGGCACTAAGCATAGAGTGTGAAAACTGAGTTTCCTTGAGAGCTGCTTGGAAGCCTGATGGTGTGTGAAGTTAGTGAGCCAAATGGAGTTGTTCTCCCACAAGAACCACTCGGCTGATCCTTCTTCAATATGCCCTTCACCAACATGCAGTGTTTCCTTGATTGAATTAGCTCTCACACCAATATTTGCGTCTAGAGCCTTTGCATTGAGGGCTATCTGAAAACGGCTGTGGCGCTGAAGTTGCCTGTGAATGTGGAGTTGGTGGCATGTGAAACCCGCATGTGGAGCATTCGTTTGTGTGGGATGCTCACCAAGCTTCATTTCAGTCCTAGGCACTCAAAGGGCACTAAGCATAGAGTGTGAAAACTGAGTTTCCTTGAGAGCTGCTTGGAAGCCTGATGGCGTGTGAAGTTAGTGAGCCAAATGGAGTTGTTCTCCCACAAGAACCACTCGGCTGATCCTTCTTCAATATGCCCTTCACCAACATGCAGTGTTTCCTTGATTGAATTAGCTCTCACACCAATATTTGCGTCTAGAGCCTTTGCATTGAGGGCTATCTGAAAACGGCTGTGGCGCTGAAGTTGCCTGTGAATGTGGAGTTGGTGGCATGTGAAACCCGCATGTGGAGCATTCGTTTGTGTGGGATGCTCTACCAGATTCATTCCTAGATAATGCACTCAAAGGGCACTAAGTATAGAGTGTGAAAACTGAGTTTCCTTGAGAGCTGCTTGGAAGCCTGATGGTGTGTGAAGTTAGTGAGCCAAATGGAGTTGTTCTCCCACAAGAACCACTCGGCTGATCCTTCTTCAATATGCCCTTCACCAACATGCAGTGTTTCCTTGATTGAATTAGCTCTCACACCAATATTTGCGTCTAGAGCCTTTGCATTGAGGGCTATCTGAAAACGGCTGTGGCGCTGAAGTTGCCTGTGAATGTTGAGTTGGTGGCATGTGAAACCCGCATGTGGAGCATTCGTTTGTGTGGGATTATGACCAAGCTTCATTTCAGTCCTAGGCACTCAAAGGGCACTAAGCATAGAGTGTGAAAACTGAGTTTCCTTGAGAGCTTCTTGGAAGCCTGATGGTGTGTGAAGTTAGTGAGCCAAATGGAGTTGTTCTCCCACAAGAACCACTCGGCTGATCTTTCTTCAATATGCCCTTCACCAACATGCAGTGTTTCCTTGATTGAATTAGCTCTCACACCAATATTTGTGTCTAGAGCCTTTGCATTGAGGGCTATCTGAAAACGGCTGTGGTGCTGAAGTTGCCTGTGAATGTGGAGTTGGTGGCATGTGAAACCCGCATGTGGAGCATTCGTTTGTGTGGGATGCTCACCAAGCTTCATTTCAGTCCTAGGCACTCAAAGGGCACTAAGCATAGAGTGTGAAAACTGAGTTTCCTTGAGAGCTGCTTGGAAGCCTGATGGTGTGTGAAGTTAGTGAGCCAAATGGAGTTGTTCTCCCACAAGAACCACTCGGCTGATCCCTCTTCAATATGCCCTTCACCAACATGCAGTGTTTCCTTGATTGAATTAGCTCTCACACCAATATTTGCGTCTAGAGCCTTTGCATTGAGGGCTATCTGAAAACGGCTGTGGCGCTGAAGTTGCCTGTGAATGTGGAGTTGGTGGCATGTGAAACCCGCATGTGGAGCATTCGTTTGTGTGGGATGCTCTACCAGATTCATTCCTAGATAATGCACTCAAAGGGCACTAAGCATAGAGTGTGAAAACTGAGTTTCCTTGAGAGCTGCTTGGAAGCCTGATGGTGTGTGAAGTTAGTGAGCCAAATGGAGTTGTTCTCCCACAAGAACCACTCGGCTGATCCTTCTTCAATATGCCCTTCACCAACATGCAGTGTTTCCTTGATTGAATTAGCTCTCACACCAATATTTGCGTCTCGAGCCTTTGCATTGAGGGCTATCTGAAAACGGCTGTGGCGCTGAAGTTGCCTGTGAATGTGGAGTTGTGGCATGTGAAACCCGCATGTGGAGCATTCGTTTGTGTGGGATGCTCTACTAGGTTCATTCCTAGATAATGCACTCAAAGGGCACTAAGCATAGAGTGTGAAAACTGAGTTTCCTTGAGAGCTGCTTGGAAGCCTGATGGTGTGTGAAGTTAGTGAGCCAAATGGAGTTGTTCTCCCACAAGAACCACTCGGCTGATCCTTCTTCAATATGCCCTTCACCAACATGCAGTGTTTCCTTGATTGAATTAGCTCTCACACCAACATTTCCGTCTAGAGCCTTTGCATTGAGGGCTATCTGAAAACGGCTGTGGCGCTGAAGTTGCCAGAGAATGTGGAGTTGTTGGCATGTGAAACCCGCATGTGGAGCATTCGTTTGTGTGGGATGCTCGCCAAGCTTCATTTCAGTCCTAGGCACTCAAAGGGCACTAAGCATAGAGTGTGAAAACTGAGTATCCTTGAGAGCTGCTTGGAAGCCTGATGGTGTGTGAAGTTAGTGAGCCAAATGGAGTTGTTCTCCCACAAGAACCACTCGGCTGATCCTTCTTCAATATGCCCTTCCCCAACATGCAGTGTTTCCTTGATTGAATTAGCTCTCACACCAACATTTGCGTCTAGAGCCTTTGCATTGAGGGCTATCTGAAAACGGCTGTGGCGCTGAAGTTGCCTGAGAATGTGGAGTTGTTGGCATGTGAAACCCGCATGTGGAGCATTCGTTTGTGTGGGATTCTCTCCAAGCTTCATTTCAGTCCTAGGCACTCAAAGCGCACTAAGCATAGAGTGTGAAAACTGAGTTTCCTTGAGAGGTGCTTGGAAGCCTGATGGTGTGTGAAGTTTGTGAGCCAAATGGAGTTGTTCTCCCACAAGAACCACTCGGCTGATCCTTCTTCAATATGCCCTTCACCAACATGCAGTGTTTCCTTGATTGAATTCGCTCTCACACCAATATTTGCGTCTAGAGCCTTTGCATCGAAGGCTATCTGAAAACGGCTGTGGCGCTGAAGTTGCCTGTGAATGTGGAGTTGGTGGCATGTGAAACCCGCATGTGGAGCATTCGTTTGTGTGGGATGCTCTACCAGGTTCATTCATAGATAATGCACTCAAAGGGCACTAAGCATAGAGTGTGAAATCTGAGTTTCCTTGAGAGCTGCTTGGAAGCCTGATGGTGTGTGAAGTTAGTGAGCCAAATGGAGTTGTTCTCTCACAAGAACCACTCGGCTGATCCTTCTTCAATATGCCCTTCACCAACATGCAGTGTTTCCTTGATTGAATTCGCTCTCACACCAATATTTGCGTCTAGAGCCTTTGCATTGAGGGCTATCTGAAAACGGCTGTGGCGCTGAAGTTGCCTGTGAATGTGGAGTTGGTGGCATGTGAAACCCGCATGTGGAGCATTCGTTTGTGTGGGATGCTCTACCAGGTTCTTTCCTAGACAATGCACTCAAAGGGCACTAAGCATAGAGTGTGAAATCTGAGTTTCCTTGAGAGCTGCTTGGAAGCCTGATGGTGTGTGAAGTTAGTGAGCCAAATGGAGTTGTTCTCCCACAAGAACCACTCGGCTAATCCTTCTTCAATATGCCCTTCACCAACATGCAGTGTTTCCTTGATTGAATTAGCTCTCACACCAATATTTGCGTCTAGAGCCTTTGCATTGAGGGCTATCTGAAAACGGCTGTGGCGCTGAATTTGCCTGTGAATGTGGAGTTGGTGGCATGTGAAACCCGCATGTGGAGCATTCGTTTGTGTGGGATTCTCTCCAAGCTTCATTTCAGTCCTAGGCACTCAAAGGGCACTAAGCATAGAGTGTGAAAACTGAGTTTCCTTGAGAGCTGCTTGGAAGCCTGATGGTGTGTGAAGTTAGTGAGCCAAATGGAGTTGTTCTCCCACGAGAACCACTCGGCTGATCCTTCTTCAATATGCCCTTCACCAACATGCAGTGTTTCCTTGATTGAATTAGCTCTCACACCAATATTTGCGTCTAGAGCCTTTGCGTTGAGGGGTATCTGAAAACGGCTGTGGCGCTGAAGTTGCCTGAGAATGTGGAGTTGTTGGCATGTGAAACCCGCATGTGGAGCATTCGTTTGTGTGGGATTCTCTCCAAGCTTCATTTCAGTCCTAGGCACTCAAAGGGCACTAAGCATAGAGTGTGAAAACTGAGTTTCCTTGAGAGCTGCTTGGAAGCCTGATGGTGTGTGAAGTTAGTGAGCCAAATGGAGTTGTTCTCCCACAAGAACCACTCGGCTGATCCTTCTTCAATATGCCCTTCACCAACACGCAGTGTTTCCTTGATTGAATTAGCTCTCACACCAATATTTGCGTCTAGAGCCTTTGCATTGAGGGCTATCTGAAAACGGCTGTGGCGCTGAAGTTGCCTGTGAATGTGGAGTTGGTGGCATGTGAAACCCGCATGTGGAGCATTCGTTTGTGTGGGATGCTCTACCAGGTTCATTCCTAGATAATGCACTCAAAGGGCACTAAGCATAGTGTGAAATCTGAGTTTCCTTGAGAGCTGCTTGGAAGCCTGATGGTGTGTGAAGTTAGTGAGCCAAATGGATTTGTTTTCTCACAAGAACCACTCGGCTGATCCTTCTTCAATATGCCCTTCACCAACATGCAGTGTTTCCTTGATTGAATTAGCTCTCACACCCATATTTGCGTCTAGAGCCTTTGCATTGAGGGCTATCTGAAAACGGCTGTGGCGCTGAAGTTGCCTGTGAATGTGGAGTTGGTGGCATGTGAAACCCGCATGTGGAGCATTCGTTTGTGTGGGATGCTCACCAAGCTTCCTTTCAGTACTAGGCAGTCAAAGGCACTAAGCATAGAGTGTGAAAACTGAGTTTCCTTGAGAGCTGCTTGGAAGCCTGATGGTGTGTGAAGTTAGTGAGCCAAATGGAGTTGTTCTCCCACAAGAACCACTCGGCTAATCCTTCTTCAATATGCCCTTCACCAACATGCAGTGTTTCCTTGATTGAATTAGCTCTCACACCAATATTTGCGTCTAGAGCCTTTGCATTGAGGGCTATCTGAAAACGGCTGTGGCGCTGAAGTTGCCTGTGAATGTGGAGTTGGTGGCATGTGAAACCCGCATGTGGAGCATTCGTTTGTGTGGGATTCTCTCCAAGCTTCATTTCAGTCCTAGGCACTCAAAGGGCACTAAGCATAGAGTGTGAAAACTGAGTTTCCTTGAGAGCTGCTTGGAAGCCTGATGGTGTGTGAAGTTAGTGAGCCAAATGGAGTTGTTCTCCCACGAGAACCACTCGGCTGATCCTTCTTCAATATGCCCTTCACCAACATGCAGTGTTTCCTTGATTGAATTAGCTCTCACACCAATATTTGCGTCTAGAGCCTTTGCATTGAGGGCTATCTGAAAACGGCTGTGGCGCTGAAGTTGCCTGTGAATGTGGAGTTGGTGGCATGTGAAACCCGCATGTGGAGCATTCGTTTGTGTGGGATTCTCTCCAAGCTTCATTTCAGTCCTAGGCACTCAAAGGGCACTAAGCATAGAGTGTGAAAACTGAGTTTCCTTGAGAGCTGCTTGGAAGCCTGATGGTGTGTGAAGTTAGTGAGCCAAATGGAGTTGTTCTCCCACAAGAACCACTCGGCTGATCCTTCTTCAATATGCCCTTCACCAACATGCAGTGTTTCCTTGATTGAATTAGCTCTCACACCAATATTTGCGTCTAGAGCCTTTGCGTTGAGGGGTATCTGAAAACGGCTGTGGCGCTGAAGTTGCCTGAGAATGTGGAGTTGTTGGCATGTGAAACCCGCATGTGGAGCATTCGTTTGTGTGGGATTCTCTCCAAGCTTCATTTCAGTCCTAGGCACTCAAAGGGCACTAAGCATAGAGTGTGAAAACTGAGTTTCCTTGAGAGCTGCTTGGAAGCCTGATGGTGTGTGAAGTTAGTGAGCCAAATTGAGTTGTTCTCCCACAAGAACCACTCGGCTGATCCTTCTTCAATATGCCCTTCACCAACATGCAGTGTTTCCTTGATTGAATTAGCTCTCACACCAATATTTGCGTCTAGAGCCTTTGCATTGAGGGCTATCTGAAAACGGCTGTGGCGCTGAAGTTGCCTGTGAATGTGGAGTTGGTGGCATGTGAAACCCGCATGTGGAGCATTCGTTTGTGTGGGATGCTCTACCAGGTTCATTCCTAGATAATGCACTCAAAGGGCACTAAGCATAGTGTGAAATCTGAGTTTCCTTGAGAGCTGCTTGGAAGCCTGATGGTGTGTGAAGTTAGTGAGCCAAATGGAGTTGTTTTCTCACAAGAACCACTCGGCTGATCCTTCTTCAATATGCCCTTCACCAACATGCAGTGTTTCCTTGATTGAATTAGCTCTCACACCAATATTTGCGTCTAGAGCCTTTGCATTGAGGGCTATCTGAAAACGGCTGTGGCGCTGAAGTTGCCTGTGAATGTGGAGTTGGTGGCATGTGAAACCCGCATGTGGAGCATTCGTTTGTGTGGGATGCTCACCAAGCTTCCTTTCAGTACTAGACAGTCAAAGGCACTAAGCATAGAGTGTGAAAACTGAGTTTCCTTGAGAGCTGCTTGGAAGCCTGATGGTGTGTGAAGTTAATGAGCCAAATGGAGTTGTTCTCCCACAAGAACCACTCGGCTGATCCTTCTTCAATATGCCCTTCACCAACATGCAGTGTTTCCTTGATTGAATTAGCTCTCACACCAATATTTGCGTCTCGAGCCTTTGCAGTGAGGGCTATCTGAAAACGGCTGTGGCGCTGAAGTTGCCTGTGAATGTGGAGTTGGTGGCATGTGAAACCCGCATGTGGAGCATTCGTTTGTGTGGGATGCTCTACCACGTTCATTCCTAGATAATGCACTCAAAGGGCACTAAGCATAGAGTGTGAAAACTGAGTTTCCTTGAGAGCTGCTTGGAAGCTTGATGGTGTGTGAAGTTAGTGAGCCAAATGGAGTTGTTCTCCCACAAGAACCACTTGGCTGATCCTTCTTCAATATGCCCTTCACCAACATGCAGTGTTTCCTTGATTGAATTAGCTCTCACACCAATATTTGCGTCTAGAGCCTTTGGATTGAGGGCTATCTGAAAACGGCTGTGGCGCTGAAGTTGCCTGTGAATGTGGAGTTGGTGGCATGTGAAACCCGCATGTGGAGCATTCGTTTGTGTGGGATGCTCTACCAGATTCATTCCTAGATAATGCACTCAAAGGGCACTAAGCATAGAGTGTGAAAACTGAGTTTCCTTGAGAGCTGCTTGGAAGCCTGATGGTGTGTGAAGTTAGTGAGCCAAATGGAGTTGTTCTCCCACAAGAACCACTCGGCTGATCCTTCTTCAATATGCCCTTCACCAACATGCAGTGTTTCCTTGATTGAATTAGCTCTCACACCAATATTTGTGTCTAGAGCCTTTGCATTGAGGGCTATCTGAAAACGGCTGTGGCGCTGAACTTGACTGTGAATGTGGAGTTGGTGGCATGTGAAACCCGCATGTGGAGCATTCGTTTGTGTGGGATGCTCTACCAGGTTCATTCCTAGATAATGTACTCAAAGGGCACTAAGCATAGAGTGTGAAAACTGAGTTTCCTTGAGAGCTGCTTGGAAGCCTGATGGTGTGTGAAGTTAGTGAGCCAAATGGAGTTGTTCTCCCACAAGAACCACTCGGCTGATCCTTCTTCAATATGCCCTTCACCAACATGCAGTGTTTCCTTGATTGAATTAGCTCTCACACCAACATTTGCGTCTAGAGCCTTTGCATTGAGGGCTATCTGAAAATGGCTGTGGCGCTGAAGTTGCCTGTGAATGTGGAGTTGGTGGCATGTGAAACCCGCATGTGGAGCATTCGTTTGTGTGGGATGCTCTACCAGGTTCATTCCTAGATAATGCACTCAAAGGGCACTAAGCATAGTGTGAAATCTGAGTTTCCTTGAGAGCTGCTTGGAAGCCTGATGGTGTGTGAAGTTAGTGAGCCAAATGGAGTTGTTTTCTCACAAGAACCACTCGGCTGATCCTTCTTCAATATGCCCTTCACCAACATGCAGTGTTTCCTTGATTGAATTAGCTCTCACACCAATATTTGCGTCTAGAGCCTTTGCATTGAGGGCTATCTGAAAACGGCTGTGGCGCTGAAGTTGCCTGTGAATGTGGAGTTGGTGGCATGTGAAACCCGCATGTGGAGCATTCGTTTGTGTGGGATTCTCTCCAAGCTTCATTTCAGTCCTAGGCACTCAAAGGGCACTAAGCATAGAGTGTGAAAACTGAGTTTCCTTGAGAGCTGCTTGGAAGCCTGATGGTGTGTGAAGTTAGTGAGCCAAATGGAGTTGTTCTCCCACAAGAACCACTCGGCTGATCCTTCTTCAATATGCCCTTCACCAACATGCAGTGTTTCCTTGATTGAATTAGCTCTCACACCAATATTTGCGTCTAGAGCCTTTGCATTGAGGGCTATCTGAAAACGGCTGTGGCGCTGAAGTTGCCTGTGAATGTGGAGTTGGTGGCATGTGAAACCCGCATGTGGAGCATTCGTTTGTGTGGGATGCTCTACCAGGTTCATTCCTAGATAATGCACTCAAAGGGCACTAAGCATAGTGTGAAATCTGAGTTTCCTTGAGAGCTGCTTGGAAGCCTGATGGTGTGTGAAGTTAGTGAGCCAAATGGAGTTGTTTTCTCACAAGAACCACTCGGCTGATCCTTCTTCAATATGCCCTTCACCAACATGCAGTGTTTCCTTGATTGAATTAGCTCTCACACCAATATTTGCGTCTAGAGCCTTTGCATTGAGGGCTATCTGAAAACGGCTGTGGCGCTGAAGTTGCCTGTGAATGTGGAGTTGGTGGCATGTGAAACCCGCATGTGGAGCATTCGTTTGTGTGGGATTCTCTCCAAGCTTCATTTCAGTCCTAGGCACTCAAAGGGCACTAAGCATAGAGTGTGAAAACTGAGTTTCCTTGAGAGCTGCTTGGAAGCCTGATGGTGTGTGAAGTTAGTGAGCCAAATGGAGTTGTTCTCCCACAAGAACCACTCGGCTGATCCTTCTTCAATATGCCCTTCACCAACATGCAGTGTTTCCTTGATTGAATTAGCTCTCACACCAATATTTGCGTCTAGAGCCTTTGCATTGAGGGCTATCTGAAAACGGCTGTGGCGCTGAAGTTGCCTGTGAATGTGGAGTTGGTGGCATGTGAAACCCGCATGTGGAGCATTCGTTTGTGTGGGATGCTCTACCAGGTTCATTCCTAGATAATGCACTCAAAGGGCACTAAGCATAGTGTGAAATCTGAGTTTCCTTGAGAGCTGCTTGGAAGCCTGATGGTGTGTGAAGTTAGTGAGCCAAATGGAGTTGTTTTCTCACAAGAACCACTCGGCTGATCCTTCTTCAATATGCCCTTCACCAACATGCAGTGTTTCCTTGATTGAATTAGCTCTCACACCAATATTTGCGTCTAGAGCCTTTGGATTGAGGGCTATCTGAAAACGGCTGTGGCGCTGAAGTTGCCTGTGAATGTGGAGTTGGTGGCATGTGAAACCCGCATGTGGAGCATTCGTTTGTGTGGGATGCTCTACTAGGTTCATTCCTAGATAATGCACTCAAAGGGCACTAAGCATAGAGTGTGAAAACTGAGTTTCCTTGAGAGCTGCTTGGAAGCCTGATGGTGTGTGAAGTTAGTGAGCCAAATGGAGTTGTTCTCCCACAAGAACCACTCGGCTGATCCTTCTTCAATATGCCCTTCACCAACATGCAGTGTTTCCTTGATTGAATTAGCTCTCACACCAATATTTGTGTCTAGAGCCTTTGCATTGAGGGCTATCTGAAAACGGCTGTGGCGCTGAACTTGACTGTGAATGTGGAGTTGGTGGCATGTGAAACCCGCATGTGGAGCATTCGTTTGTGTGGGATGCTCTACCAGGTTCATTCCTAGATAATGTACTCAAAGGGCACTAAGCATAGAGTGTGAAAACTGAGTTTCCTTGAGAGCTGCTTGGAAGCCTGATGGTGTGTGAAGTTAGTGAGCCAAATGGAGTTGTTCTCCCACAAGAACCACTCGGCTGATCCTTCTTCAATATGCCCTTCACCAACATGCAGTGTTTCCTTGATTGAATTAGCTCTCACACCAACATTTGCGTCTAGATCCTTTGCATTGAGGGCTATCTGAAAACGGCTGTGGCGCTGAAGTTGCCTGAGAATGTGGAGTTGTTGGCATGTGAAACCCGCATGTGGAGCATTCGTTTGTGTGGGATGCTCGCCAAGCTTCATTTCAGTCCTAGGCACTCAAAGGGCACTAAGCATAGAGTGTGAAAACTGAGTATCCTTGAGAGCTGCTTGGAAGCCTGATGGTGTGTGAAGTTAGTGAGCCAAATGGAGTTGTTCTCCCACAAGAACCACTCGGCTGATCCTTCTTCAATATGCCCTTCACCAACATGCAGTGTTTCCTTGATTGAATTAGCTCTCACAACAATATTTGCGTCTAGAGCCTTTCCGTTGAGGGCTATCTGAAAATGGCTGTGGCGCTGAAGTTGCCTGAGAATGTGGAGTTGTTGGCATGTGAAACCCGCATGTGGAGCATTCGTTTGTGTGGGATTCTCTCCATGCTTCATTTCAGTCCTAGGCACTCAACGGGCACTAAGCATAGAGTGTGAAAACTGAGTTTCCTTGAGAGCTGCTTGGAAGCCTGATGGTGTGTGAAGTTAGTGAGCCAAATGGAGTTGTTCTCCCACAAGAACCACTCGGCTGATCCTTCTTCAATATGCCCTTCACCAACATGCAGTGTTTCCTTGATTGAATTCGCTCTCACACCAATATTTGCATCTAGAGCCTTTGCATTGTGGGCTATCTGAAAACGGCTGTGGCGCTGAAGTTGCCTGTAAATGTGGAGTTGGTGGCATGTGAAACCCGCATGTGGAGCATTCGTTTGTGTGGGATGCTCACCAAGCTTCATTTCAGTCCTAGGCACTCAACGGGCACTAAGCATAGAGTGTGAAAACTGAGTTTCCTTGAGAGCTGCTTGGAAGCCTGATGGTGTGTGAAGTTAGTGAGCCAAATGGAGTTGTTCTCCCACAAGAACCACTCGGCTGATCCTTCTTCAATATGCCCTTCACCAACATGCAGTGTTTCCTTGATTGAATTAGCTCTCACACCAATATTTGCGTCTAGAGCCTTTGCGTTGAGGGGTATCTGAAAACGGCTGTGGCGCTGAAGTTGCCTGAGAATGTGGAGTTGTTGGCATGTGAAACCCGCATGTGGAGCATTCGTTTGTGTGGGATTCTCTCCAAGCTTCATTTCAGTCCTAGGCACTCAAAGGGCACTAAGCATAGAGTGTGAAAACTGAGTTTCCTTGAGAGCTGCTTGGAAGCCTGATGGTGTGTGAAGTTAGTGAGCCAAATGGAGTTGTTCTCCCACAAGAACCACTCGGCTGATCCTTCTTCAATATGCCCTTCACCAACATGCAGTGTTTCCTTGATTGAATTAGCTCTCACACCAATATTTGCATCTAGAGCCTTTGCATTGAGGGCTATCTGAAAACGGCTGTGGCGCTGAAGTTGCCTGTGAATGTGGAGTTGGTGGCATGTGAAACCCGCATGTGGAGCATTCGTTTGTGTGGGATGCTCTACCAGGTTCATTCCTAGATAATGCACTCAAAGGGCACTAAGCATAGTGTGAAATCTGAGTTTCCTTGAGAGCTGCTTGGAAGCCTGATGGTGTGTGAAGTTAGTGAGCCAAATGGAGTTGTTCTCTCACAAGAACCACTCGGCTGATCCTTCTTCAATATGCCCTTCACCAACATGCAGTGTTTCCTTGATTGAATTAGCTCTCACACCAATATTTGCGTCTAGAGCCTTTGCATTGAGGGCTATCTGAAAACGGCTGTGGCGCTGAAGTTGCCTGTGAATGTGGAGTTGGTGGCATGTGAAACCCGCATGTGGAGCATTCGTTTGTGTGGGATGCTCACCAAGCTTCCTTTCAGTACTAGGCAGTCAAAGGCACTAAGCATAGAGTGTGAAAACTGAGTTTCCTTGAGAGCTGCTTGGAAGCCTGATGGTGTGTGAAGTTAATGAGCCAAATGGAGTTGTTCTCCCACAAGAACCACTCGGCTGATCCTTCTTCAATATGCCCTTCACCAACATGCAGTGTTTCCTTGATTGAATTAGCTCTCACACCAATATTTGCGTCTCGAGCCTTTGCAGTGAGGGCTATCTGAAAACGGCTGTGGCGCTGAAGTTGCCTGTGAATGTGGAGTTGGTGGCATGTGAAACCCGCATGTGGAGCATTCGTTTGTGTGGGATGCTCTACCACGTTCATTCCTAGATAATGCACTCAAAGGGCACTAAGCATAGAGTGTGAAAACTGAGTTTCCTTGAGAGCTGCTTGGAAGCCTGATGGTGTGTGAAGTTAGTGAGCCAAATGGAGTTGTTCTCCCACAAGAACCACTTGGCTGATCCTTCTTCAATATGCCCTTCACCAACATGCAGTGTTTCCTTGATTGAATTAGCTCTCACACCAATATTTGCATCTAGAGCCTTTGGATTGAGGGCTATCTGAAAACGGCTGTGGCGCTGAAGTTGCCTGTGAATGTGGAGTTGGTGGCATGTGAAACCCGCATGTGGAGCATTCGTTTGTGTGGGATGCTCTACCAGATTCATTCCTAGATAATGCACTCAAAGGGCACTAAGCATAGAGTGTGAAAACTGAGTTTCCTTGAGAGCTGCTTGGAAGCCTGATGGTGTGTGAAGTTAGTGAGCCAAATGGATTTGTTCTCCCACAAGAACCACTCGGCTGATCCTTCTTCAATATGCCCTTCACCAACATGCAGTGTTTCCTTGATTGAATTAGCTCTCACACCAATATTTGTGTCTAGAGCCTTTGCATTGAGGGCTATCTGAAAACGGCTGTGGCGCTGAACTTGACTGTGAATGTGGAGTTGGTGGCATGTGAAACCCGCATGTGGAGCATTCGTTTGTGTGGGATGCTCTACCAGGTTCATTCCTAGATAATGTACTCAAAGGGCACTAAGCATAGAGTGTGAAAACTGAGTTTCCTTGAGAGCTGCTTGGAAGCCTGATGGTGTGTGAAGTTAGTGAGCCAAATGGAGTTGTTCTCCCACAAGAACCACTCGGCTGATCCTTCTTCAATATGCCCTTCACCAACATGCAGTGTTTCCTTGATTGAATTAGCTCTCACAACAATATTTGCGTCTAGAGCCTTTCCGTTGAGGGCTATCTGAAAATGGCTGTGGCGCTGAAGTTGCCTGAGAATGTGGAGTTGTTGGCATGTGAAACCCGCATGTGGAGCATTCGTTTGTGTGGGATTCTCTCCAAGCTTCATTTCAGTCCTAGGCACTCAACGGGCACTAAGCATAGAGTGTGAAAACTGAGTTTCCTTGAGAGCTGCTTGGAAGCCTGATGGTGTGTGAAGTTAGTGAGCCAAATGGAGTTGTTCTCCCACAAGAACCACTCGGCTGATCCTTCTTCAATATGCCCTTCACCAACATGCAGTGTTTCCTTGATTGAATTCGCTCTCACACCAATATTTGCGTCTAGAGCCTTTGCATTGAGGGCTATCTGAAAACGGCTGTGGCGCTGAAGTTGCCTGTGAATGTGGAGTTGGTGGCATGTGAAACCCGCATGTGGAGCATTCGTTTGTGTGGGATGCTCTACCAGGTTCATTCCTAGATAATGCACTCAAAGGGCACTAAGCATAGGGTGTGAAATCTGAGTTTCCTTGAGAGCTGCTTGGAAGCCTGATGGTGTGTGAAGTTAGTGAGCCAAATGGAGTTGTTCTCTCACAAGAACCACTCGGCTGATCCTTCTTCAATATGCCCTTCACCAACATGCAGTGTTTCCTTGATTGAATTAGCTCTCACACCAATATTTGCGTCTAGAGCCTTTGCATTGAGGGCTATCTGAAAACGGCTGTGGCGCTGAATTTGCCTGTGAATGTGGAGTTGGTGGCATGTGAAACCCGCATGTGGAGCATTCGTTTGTGTGGGATGCTCACCAAGCTTCATTTCAGTCCTAGGCACTCAAAGGGCACTAAGCATAGAGTGTGAAAACTGAGTTTCCTTCAGAGCTGCTTGGAAGCCTGATGGTGTGTGAAGTTAGTGAGCCAAATGGAGTTGTTCTCCCACAAGAACCACTCGGCTGATCCTTCTTCAATATGCCCTTCACCAACATGCAGTGTTTCCTTGATTGAATTAGCTCTCACACCAATAATTGCGTCTAGAGCCTTTGCATTGAGGGCTATCTGAAAACGGCTGTGGCGCTGAAGTTGCGAGTGAATGTGGAGTTGGTGGCATGTGAAACCCGCATGTGGAGCATTCGTTTGTGTGGGATGCTCTACCAGGTTCATTCCTAGATAAGGCACTCAAAGGGCACTAAGCATAGAGTGTGAAAACTGAGTTTCCTTGAGAGCTGCTTGGAAGCCTGATGGTGTGTGAAGTTAGTGAGCCAAATGGAGTTGTTCTCCCACAAGAACCACTCGGCTGATCCTTCTTCAATATGCCCTTCACCAACATGCAGTGTTTCCTTGATTGAATTAGCTCTCACACCAATATTTGCGTCTAGAGCCTTTGCATTGAGGGCTATCTGAAAACGGCTGTGGCGCTGAAGTTGCCTGTGAATGTGGAGTTGGTGGCATGTGAAACCCGCATGTGGAGCATTCGTTTGTGTGGGATGCTCTACCAGGTTCATTCCTAGATAAGGCACTCAAAGGGCACTAAGCATAGAGTGTGAAAACTGAGTTTCCTTGAGAGCTGCTTGGAAGCCTGATGGTGTGTGAAGTTAGTGAGCCAAATGGAGTTGTTCTCCCACAAGAACCACTTGGCTGATCCTTCTTCAATATGCCCTTCACCAACATGCAGTGTTTCCTTGATTGAATTAGCTCTCACACCAATATTTGCGTCTAGAGCCTTTGCATTGAGGGCTATCTGAAAACGGCTGTGGCGCTGAAGTTGCCAGTGCAATGTGAAGTTGGTGGCATGTGAAACCCGCATGTGGAGCATTCGTTTGTGTGGGATGCTCACCAAGTTTCATTTCAGTCCTAGGCACTCAAAGGTCACTAAGCCTAGAGTGTGAAAACTGAGTTTCCTTGAGAGCTGCTTGGAAGCCTGATGGTGTGTGAAGTTAGTGAGCCAAATGGAGTTGTTCTCCCACAAGAACCACTCGGCTGATCCTTCTTCAATATGCCCTTCACCAACATGCAGTGTTTCCTTGATTGAATTAGCTCTCACACCAATATTTGCGTCTCGAGCCTTTGCATTGAGGGTTATCTGAAAACGGCTGTGGCGCTGAAGTTGCCTGTGAATGTGGAGTTGGTGGCATGTGAAACCCGCATGTGGAGCATTCGTTTGTGTGGGATGCTCACCAAGTTTCATTTTAGTCCTAGGCACTCAAAGGGCACTAAGCATAGAGTGTGAAAACTGAGTTTCCTTGAGAGCTGCTTGGAAGCCTGATGGTGTGTGAAGTTAGTGAGCCAAATGGAGTTGTTCTCCCACAAGAACCACTCGGCTGATCCTTCTTCAATATGCCCTTCAACAACATGCAGTGTTTCCTTGATTGAATTAGCTCTCACACCAATATTTGCGTCTAGAGCCTTTGCATTGAGGGCTATCTGAAAATGGCTGTGGCGCTGAAGTTGCCTGTGAATGTGGAGTTAGTGGCATGTGAAACCTGCATGTGGAGCATTCGTTTGTGTGGGATGCTCTACCAGGTTCATTCCTAGATAAGGCACTCAAAGGGCACTAAGCATAGAGTGTGAAAACTGAGTTTCCTTGAGAGCTGCTTGGAAGCCTGATGGTGTGTGAAGTTAGTGAGCCAAATGGAGCTGTTCGCCCACAAGAACCACTCGGCTGATCCTTCTTCAATATGCCCTTCACCAACATGCAGTGTTTCCTTGATTGAATTAGCTCTCACACCAATATTTGCGTCTAGAGCCTTTGCATTGAGGGCTATCTGAAAACGGCTGTGGCGCTGAAGTTGCGAGTGAATGTGAAGTTGGTGGCATGTGAAACCCGCATGTGGAGCATTCGTTTGTGTGGGATGCTCAGCAAGTTTCATTTCAGTCCTAGGCACTCAAAGGGCACTAAGCATAGAGTGTGAAATCTGAGTTTCCTTGAGAGCTGCTTGGAAGCCTGATGGTGTGTGAAGTTAGTGAGCCAAATGGAGTTGTTCTCCCACAAGAACCACTCGGCTGATCCTTCTTCAATATGCCCTTCACCAACATGCAGTGTTTCCTTGATTGAATTAGCTCTCACACCAATAATTGCGTCTAGAGCCTTTGCATTGAGGGCTATCTGAAAACGGCTGTGGCGCTGAAGTTGCCTGTGAATGTGGAGTTGGTGGCATGTGAAACCCGCATGTGGAGCATTCGTTTGTGTGGGATGCTCTACCAGGTTCATTCCTAGATAAGGCACTCAAAGAGCACTAAGCATAGAGTGTGAAAACTGAGTTTCCTTGAGAGCTGCTTGGAAGCCTGATGGTGTGTGAAGTTAGTGAGCCAAATGGAGTTGTTCTCCCACAAGAACCACTCGGCTGATCCTTCTTCAATATGCCCTTCACCAACATGCAGTGTTTCCTTGATTGAATTAGCTCTCACACCAATATTTGCGTCTAGAGCCTTTGCATTGAGGGCTATCTGAAAACGGCTGTGGCGCTGAAGTTGCCTGTGAATGTGGAGTTGGTGGCATGTGAAACCCGCATGTGGAGCATTCGTTTGTGTGGGATGCTCTACCAGGTTCATTCCTAGATAAGGCACTCAAAGGGCACTAAGCATAGAGTGTGAAAACTGAGTTTCCTTGAGAGCTGCTTGGAAGCCTGATGGTGTGTGAAGTTAGTGAGCCAAATGGAGTTGTTCTGCCACAAGAACCACTCGGCTGATCCTTCTT
>NW_026699718.1:0-32290 GCF_030435755.1 Ochotona princeps | reverse complement strand
TGTGACATGTGGAGTGGTGGCATGTGAAACACGCATGAGGAGCATTCGTTTGTGTGGGATGCTCTACCAGGTTCATAGCTAGATAATGCACTCAAAGGGCACTAAGCATAGAGTGTGAAAACTGAGTTTCCTTGAGAGCTGCTTGGAAGCCTGATGGTGTGTGAAGTTAGTGAGCCAAATGGAGTTGTTCTCCCACAAGAACCACTCGGCTGATCCTTCTTCAATATGCCCTTCACCAACATGCAGTGTTTCCTTTATTAAATTAGCTCTCACACCAATATTTGCATCTAGAGCCTTTTGCATTGAGGGCTATCGGAAAACGGCTGTGGCGCTGAAGTTGCCTGTGACTGTGGATTTGGTGGCATGTGAAACCCGCATGTGGAGCATTTGTTTGTGTGGGGATGCTCTACCAGGTTGATTTCTAGATAATGCACTCAAAGTGCACTAAGCATAGACTGTGAAAAACTGAGTTTCCTTGAGAGCTGCTTGGAAGCCTGATGGTGTGTGAAGTTAGTGAGCCAAATGGAGTTGTTCTCCCACAAGAACCACTCGGCTGATCCTTCTTCAATATGCCCTTCACCAACATGCAGTGTTTCCTTGATTGAATTAGCTCTCACACCAATATTTGCGTCTAGAGCCTTTGCATTGAGGGCTATCTGAAAACGGCTGTGGTTCTGAAGTTGCCTGAGAATGTGGAGTTTGGTGGCATGTGAAACCCGCATGTGGAGCATTCGTTTGTGTGGGTGCTCTACCAGCTTCATTCCTAGATAATATACTCAAAGGGCACTAAGCATAGAGTGTGAAAACTGAGTTTCCTTGAGAGCTGCTTGGAAGCCTGATGGTGTGTGAAGTTAGTGAGCCAAATGGAGTTGTTCTCCCACAAGAACCACTCGGCTGAACCTTCTTCAATATGCCCTTCACCACATGCAGTGTTTCCTTGATTGAATTAGCTCTCACACCAATATTTGCGTCTAGAGCCTTTGCATTGAGGGTTATCTGAAAACGGCTGTGGTTCTGAAGTTGCCTGTGAATGTGGAGTTGGTGGCATGTGAAACCCGCATGTGGAGCATTCGTTTGTGTGGGATGCTCTACAGCTTCATTCCTAGATAATATACTCAAAGGGCACTAAGCATAGAGTGTGAAAACTGAGTTTCCTTGAGAGCTGCTTGGAAGCCTGATGGTGTGTGCAGTTAGTGAGCCAAATGGAGTTGTTCTCCCACAAGAACCACTCGGCTGATCCTTCTTCAATATGCCCTTCACCAACATGAAGTGTTTCCTTGATTGAATTAGCTCTCACACCAATATTTGTTTCTAGAGCTTTGCATTGAGGGCTATCTGAAAACGGTTGAGGCGCTGAAGTTGCCTGTGAATGTGGAGTTGGTGGCATGTGAAACCCGCATGTGGAGCATTCGTTTGTGTGGGATGCTCTACCAAGATTCATTTCAGTCCTAGGCACTCAAAGGGCACTAAGCATAGAGTGTGAAAACTGAGTTTCCTTGAGAGCTGCTTGGAAGCCTGATGGTGTGTGAAGTTAGTGATCCAATGGAGTTGTTCTCCCACAAGAACCACTCGGCTGAAACATTCTTCAATATGCCCTTCACCAACATGCAGTGTTTCCTTGATTGAATTAGCTCTCACACCAATATTTGCGTCTAGAGCCTTTGCATTGAGGGCTATCTGAAAACGGTGGAAGCGCTGAAGTTGCCTGTGAATGTGGAGTTGGTGGCATGTGAAACCCGCATGTGGAGCATTCGTTTGTGTGGGATGCTCACCAAGATTCTTTTCAGTCCTAGGCACTCAAAGGGCACTAAGCATAGAGTGTGAAAACTGAGTTTCCTTGAGAGCTGCTTGGAAGCCTGATGCTGTGTGAAGCTAGTGAGCCAAATGGAGTTGTTCTCCCACAAGAACCACTCGGCTGATCCTTCTTCAATATGCCCTTCACCAACATGCAGTGTTTCCTTGAATTAGCTCTCACACCAATATTTGCGTCTAGAGCCTTTGCATTGAGGGCTATCTGAAAACGGCTGTGGCGCTGGAGTTGCCTGTGAATGTGGAGTTGGTGGCATGTGAAACCCGCATGTGGAGCATTCGTTTGTGTGGGATGCCCTACCAGGTTCATTCCTAGATAATGCAATCAAGGGGCACTAAGCATAGAGTGTGAAAACTGAGTTTCCTTGAGAGCTGCTGGAAGCCTGATGGTGTGTGAAGTTAGTGAGCCAAATGAGTTCTTCTCCCACAAGAACCACTCGGCTGATCCTTCTTCAATATGCCCTTCACCAACATGCAGTGTTTCCTTGATTGAATTAGCTCTCACACCATATTTGCGTCTAGAGCCTTTGCAGTGAGGGTTACTTGAAAACGGCTGTGTCGCTGAAGTTGCCTGTGAATGTGGAGTTGGTGGCATGTGAAACCCGCATGTGGAGCATTCGTTTGTGTGGGATGCTCACCAAGATTCTTTTCAGTCCTAGGCACTCAAAGGGCACTAAGCATAGAGTGTGAAAACTGAGTTTCCTTGAGAGCTGCTTGGGAAGCCTGATGGTGTGTGAAGCTAGTGAGCCAAATGGAGTTGTTCTCCAAAAGAACCACTCGGCTGATCCTTCTTCAATATGCCCTTCACCAACATGCAGTGTTTCCTTGATTGAATTAGCTCTCACACCAATATTTGCATCTAGAGCCTTTGCATTGAGGGCTATCTGAAAAAGGTGAGGCGCTGAAGTTGCCTGTGAATGTGGAGTTGGTGGCATGTGAAACCCGCATGTGGAGCATTCGTTTGTGTGGGATGCTCTACCAGGTTCATTCCTAGATAATGCACTCAAAGGGCACTAAGCATAGAGTGTGAAAACTGAGTTTCCTTGAGAGCTGCTTGGAAGCCTGATGGTGTGTGAAGTTAGTGAGCCAAATGGAGTTGTTCTCCCACAAGAACCACTCGGCTGATCCTTCTTCAATATGCCCTTCACCAACATGCAATGTTTCCTTGATTGAATTAGCTCTCACAACCAATATTTGCGTCTAGAGCCTTTGCATTGAGGGCTATTTGAAAACGGCTGTGGCGCTGAAGTTGCATGTGAATGTGGAGTTGGTGGCATGTGAAACCCGCATGTGGAGCATTCGTTTGTGTGGGATGCTCTACCAGGTTCATTCCTAGATAATGCAATCAAGGGGCATTAAGCATAGACTGTGAAAACTGAGTTTCCTTGAGAGCTGCTTGGAAGCCAGATGGTGTGTGAAGTTAGTGAGCCAAATGGAATTGTTCTCCCACAAGAACCACTCGGCTGATCCTTCTTCATATGCCCTTCACCAACATGCAGTGTTTCCTTGATTGAATTAGCTCTCACAACCAATATTTGCGTCTAGAGCCTTTGCATTGAGGGCTATTTGAAAACGGCTGTGGTTCTGAAGTTGCCTGTGAATGTGGAGTTGGTGGCATGTGAAACCCGCATGTGGAGCATTCGTTTGTGTGGGATGCTCACCAAGATTCGTTTCAGTCCTAGGCACTCAAAGGGCTCTAAGCATAGAGTGTGAAAACTGAGTTTCCTTGAGAGCTGCTTTGAAGCCTGATGGTGTGTGAAGTTAGTGAGCCAAAAGGAGTTGTTCTCCCACAAGAACCACTCGGCTGAACCTTCTTCAATATGCCCTTCACCAACATGCAGTGTTTCCTTGATTCAATTAGCTCTCACACCAATATTTGCGTCTAGAGCCTTTGCATTGAGGGTTATCTGAAAACGGCTGTGGTTCTGAAGTTGCCTGTGAATGTGGAGTTGGTGGCATGTGAAACCCGTAAGTGGAGCATTCGTTTGTGTGGGATGCTCTACCAGCTTCATTCCTAGATAATATACTCAAAGGGCACTAAGCATAGAGTGTGAAAACTGAGTTTCCTTGAGAGCTGCTTGGAAGCCTGATGGTGTGTGCAGTTAGTGAGCCAAATGGAGTTGTTCTCCCACAAGAACCACTCGGCTGATCCTTCTTCAATATGCCCTTCACCAACATGAAGTGTTTCCTTGATTGAATTAGCTCTCACACCAATATTTGTTTCTAGAGCCTTTGCATTGAGGGCTATCTGAAAACGGTTGAGGCGCTGAAGTTGCCTGTGAATGTGGAGTTGGTGGCATGTGAAACGCGCTGTGGAGCATTCGTTTGTGTGGGATGCTCTACCAGGTTCATTCCTAGATAATGCACTCAAAGGGCACTAAGCATAGAGTGTGAAACACTGAGTTTCCTTGAGAGCTGCTTGGAAGCCTGATGGTGTGTGAAGTTAGTGAGCCAAATGGAGTTGTTCTCCCACAAGAACCACTCGGCTGAACATTCTTCAATATGCCTTCACCAACATGCAGTGTTTCCTTGATTGAATTAGCTCTCACATCCAATATTTGCGTCTAGAGCCTTTGCATTGAGGGCTATCTGAAAACGGCTGTGGCGCTGAAGTTGCCTGTGACTGTGGAGTTGGTGGCATTGAAACCCGCATGTGGAGCATTCGTTTGTGTGGGATGCTCACCAAATTCTTTTCAGTCCTAGGCACTCAAAAGGGCACTAAGCATAGAGTGTGAAACTGAGTTTCCTTGAGAGCTGCTTGGAATCCTGATGTGTAGAAGCTAGTGACCCAAATGAGTTGTTCTCCCACAAGAACCACTCGGCTGATCCTTCTTCAATATGCCCTTCACCAACATGCAGTGTTTCCTTGAATTAGCTCACACCAATATTTGCGTCTAGAGCCTTTGCATTGAGGGCTATCTGAAAACGGCTGTGGCGCTGGAGTTGCCTGTGAATGTGGAGTTGGTGGCATGTGAAACCCGCATGTGGAGCATTCGTTTGTGTGGGATGCCCTACCAGGTTCATTCCTAGATAATGCAATCAAGGGGCACTAAGCATAGAGTGTGAAAACTGAGTTTCCTTGAGAGCTGCTGGGAAGCCTGATGGTGTGTGAAGTTAGTGAGCCAAATGGAGTTCTTCTCCCACAAGAACCACTCGGCTGATCCTTCTTCAATATGCCCTTCACCTACATGCAGTGTTTCCTTGATTGTACTAGCTCTCACACCAATATTTGCGTCTGGAGCCTTTGCATTGAGGGCTATCTGAAAACGGTTGAGGCGCTGAAGTTGCCTGTGACTGTGGAGTTTGTGGCATGTGAAACCCGTATGTGGAGCATTCGTTTGTGTAGGATGCTCTACCAGGTTCATTCCTAGATAATGTACTCAAAGGGCACTAAGCATAGAGTGTGAAAACTGAGTTTCCTTGAGAGCTGCTTGGAAGCCTGATGGTGTTGTGAAGTTAGTGATCCCAATGGAGTTGTTCTCCCACAAGAACCACTCGGCTGATCCTTCTTCAATATGCCCTTCACCAACATGCAGTGTTTCCTTGATTGAATTAGCTCTCACACCAATATTTGTTTCTAGAGCCTTTGCATTGAGGGCTATCTGAAAACGGTTGAGGCGCTGAAGTTGCCTGTGAATGTGGAGTTGGTGGCATGTGAAACCCGCATGTGGAGCATTCGTTTGTGTGGATGCTCTACCAAGCTTCATTTCAGTCCTAGGCACTCAAATGGCACTAAGCATAGAGTGTGAAAACTGAGTTTCCTTGAGAGGTGCTTGGAAGCCTGATGGTGTGTGAAGTTAGTGAGCCAAATGGAGTTGTTCTCCCACAAGAACCACTTGGCTGAACATCTTCAATATGCCCTTCACCAACATGCAGTGTTTCCTTGATTGAATTAGCTCTCACACCAATATTTGCGTCTAGAGCCTTTGCATTGAGGGCTATCTGAAAACGGCTGTGGCGCTGAAGTTGCCTGTGACTGTGGAGTTGGTGCATGTGAAACCCGCATGTGGAGCATTCGTTTGTGTGGGATGCTCCACCAAGATTCTTTTCAGTCCTAGGCACTCAAAGGGCACTAAGCATAGAGTGTGAAAACTGAGTTTCCTTGAGAGCTGCTTGGAAGCCTGATGGTGTGTGAAGCTAGTGAGCCAAATGGAGTTGTTCTCCCACAAGGACCACTCGGCTAATCCTTCTTCAATATGCCCTTCACCAACATGCAGTGTTTCCTTGATTGAATTAGCTCTCACACCAATATTTGCGTCTAGAGCCTTTGCATTGAGGGCTATCTGAAAACGGTTGAGGCGCTGAAGTTGCCTGTGACTGTGGAGTTGGTGGCATGTGAAACCCGCATGTGGAGCATTCGTTTGTGTGGGAGTGCTCTACCAGGTTCATTTCTAGATAATGCACTCAAAGGGGCACTAAGCATAGAGTGTGAAAACTGAGTTTCCTTGAGAGCTGCTTGGAAGCCTGATGGTGTGTGAAGTTAGTGAGCCAAATGGAGTTGTTCTCCCACAAGAACCACTCGGCTGATCGTTCTTCAATATGCCCTTCACCAACATGCAGTGTTTCCTTGCTTGAATTAGCTCTCACACCAATATTTGCGTCTAGAGCCTTTGCATTGAGGGCTATTTGAAAACGGCTGTGGCGCTGAAGTTGCCTGTGACTGTGGAGTTGGTGGCATGTGAAACCCGCATGTGGAGCATTCGTTTGTATGGGATGCTCTACCGGGTTCATTCCTAGATAATGCAAACAAGGGGCACTAAGCATAGACTGTGAAAACTGAGTTTCCTTGAGAGCTGCTTGGAAGCCTGAATGTGTGTGAAGTTAGTGAGCCAAATGGAGTTGTTCTCCCACAAGAACCACTCGGCTGATCCTTCTTCAATATGCCCTTCACCAACATGCAGTGTTTCCTTGATTGAATTAGCTCTCACACCAATATTTGCGTCTAGAGCCTTTGCATTGAGGGCTATCTGAAAACGGCTGTGGCGCTGAAGTTGCCTGTGAATGTGGAGTTGGTGGCATGTGAAACCCGCATGTGGAGCATTCGTTTGTGTGGGATGCTCTACCAGGTTCATTCCTAGATAATGCACTCAAAGGGCACTAAGCATAGAGTGTGAAAACTGAGTTTCCTTGAGAGCTGCTTGGAAGCCTGATGGTGTGTGAAGTTAGTGAGCCAAATGGAGTTGTTCTCCCACAAGTACCACTCGGCTGATCCTTCTTCAATATGCCCTTCACCAACATGCAGTGTTTCCTTGATTGAATTAGCTCTCACACCAATATTTGTGTCTTGAGCCTTTGCATTGAGGACTATCTGAAAACGGCTGTGTTGCTGAAGTTGCCTGTGAATGTGGAGTTGGTGGCATGGGAAACCCGCATGTGGAGCATTCGTTTGTGTGGGATGCTCACCAAGATTCATTTCAGTCCTAGGCACTCAAAGGGCACTAAGCATAGAGTGTGAAAACTGAGTTTCCTTGAGAGCTGCTTGGAAGCCTGATGGTGTGTGAAGTTAGTGAGCCAAATGGAGTTGTTCTCCCACAAGAACCACTCGGCTGATCCTTCTTCAATATGCCCTTCACCAACATGCAGTGTTTCCTTGATTGAATTAGCTCTCACACCAATATTTGCGTCTAGAGCCTTTGCATTGAGGGCTATCTGAAAACGGCTTTGGCGCTGGAGTTGCCTGTGAATGTGGAGTTGGTGGCATGTGAAACCCGCATGTGGAGCATTCGTTTGTGTGGGATGCTCACCAAGATTCATTTCAGTCCTAGGCACTCAAAGGGCACTAAGCATAGAGTGTGAAAACTGAGTTTCCTTGAGAGCTGCTTGGAAGCCTGATGGTGTGTGAAGTTAGTGAGCCAAATGGAGTTGTTCTCCCACAAGAACCACTCGGCTGATCCTTCTTCAATATGCCCTTCACCAACATGCAGTGTTTCCTTGATTGAATTAGCTCTCACACCAATATTTGCGTCTAGAGCCTTTGCATTGAGGGCTATCTGAAAACGGTTGAGGCGCTGAAGTTGCCTGTGACTGTGGAGTTGGTGGCATGTGAAACCCGCATGTGGAGCATTCGTTTGTGTGGGATGCTCTACCAGGTTCATTTCTAGATAATGCACTCAAAGGGCACTAAGCATAGAGTGTGAAAACTGAGTTTCCTTGAGAGCTGCTTGGAAGCCTGATGGTGTGTGAAGTTAGTGAACCAAATGGAGTTGTTCTCCCACAAGAACCACTTGGCTGAACATTCTTCAATATGCCCTTCACCAACATGCAGTGTTTCCTTGATTGAATTAGCTCTCACACAAATATTTGCGTCTAGAGCCTTTGCATTGAGGGCTATCTGAAAACGGCTGTGGCGCTGAAGTTGCCTGTGACTGTGGAGTTGGTGGCATGTGAAACCCGCATGTGGAGCATTCGTTTGTGTGGGATGCTCACCAAGATTCTTTTCAGTCCTAGGCACTCAAAGGGCACTAAGCATAGAGTGTGAAAACTGAGTTTCCTTGAGAGCTGCTTGGAAGCCTGATGGTGTGTGAAGCTAGTGAGCCAAATGGAGTTGTTCTCCCACAAGAACCACTCGGCTGATCCTTCTTCAATATGCCCTTCACCAACATGCAGTGTTTCCTTGATTGAATTAGCTCTCACACCAATATTTGCGTCTAGAGCCTTTGCATTGAGGGCTATCTGAAAACGGTTGAGGCGCTGAAGTTGCCTGTGACTGTGGAGTTGGTGGCATGTGAAACCCGCATGTGGAGCATTCGTTTGTGTGGGATGCTCTACCAGGTTCATTTCTAGATAATGCACTCAAAGGGCACTAAGCATAGAGTGTGAAAACTGAGTTTCCTTGAGAGCTGCTTGGAAGCCTGATGGTGTGTGAAGTTAGTGAGCCAAATGGAGTTGTTGTCCCACAAGAACCACTCGGCTGATCCTTCTTCAATATGCCCTTCACCAACATGCAGTGTTTCCTTGATTGAATTAGCTCTCACACCAATATTTGCGTCTAGAGCCTTTGCATTGAGGGCTATTTGAAAACGGCTGTGGTTCTGAAGTTGCCTGTGACTTTGGAGTTGGTGGCATGTGAAACCCGCATGTGGAGCATTCGTTTGTGTGGGATGCTCACCAAGATTCGTTTCAGTCCTAGGCACTCAAAGGGCTCTAAGCATAGAGTGTGAAAACTGAATTTCCTTGAGAGCTGCTTGGAAGCCTGATGGTGTGTAAAGTTATTGAGCCAAATGGAGTTGTTCTCCCACAAGAACCACTCGGCTGATCCTTCTTCAATATTCGCTTCAGCAACATGCAGTGTTTCCTTGATTGAATTATCTCTCACACCAATATTTGCATCTAGAGCCTTTGCATTGAGGGTTATCTGAAAACAGCTGTGGCGCTGGAGTTGCCTGTGAATGTGGAGTTGGTGGCATGTGAAACCCGCATGTGGAGCATTCGTTTGTGTGGGATGCACACCAAATTTCATTTCAGTCCTAGGCACTCAAAGGGCTCTAAGCGTAGAGTGTGAAAACTGAGTTTCCTTGAGAGGTGCTTGGAAGCCTGATGGTGTGTGAAGTTAGTGAGCCAAATGGAGTTGTTCTCCCACAAGAACCACTCGGCTGATCCTTCCTCAATATGCCCTTCACCAACATGCAGTGTTTCCTTGATTGAATTAGCTCTCACACCAATATTTGCGTCTAGAGCCTTTGCATTGAGAGCTATCTGAAAACGGCTGTGGCGCTGAAGTTGCCTGTGACTGTAGAGTTGGTGGCATGTGAAACCCGCATGTGGAGCATTCGTTTGTGTGGGATGCTCTACCAGGTTCATTCCTAGATAATGCGATCAAGGGGCACTAAGCATAGAGTGTGAAAACTGAGTTTCCTTGAGAGCTGCTGGGAAGCCTGATGGTGTGTGAAGTTAGTGATCCCAATGGAGTTGTTCTCCCACAAGAACCACTCGGCTGATCCTTCTTCAATATGCCCTTCACCAACATGCACTGTTGCCTTGATTGAATTAGCTCTCACACCAATATTTGCGTCTAGAGCCTTTGCATTGAGGGCTACTTGAAAACGGCTGTGGCGCTGAAGTTGCCTGTGAATGTGGAGTTGGTGGCATGTGAAACCCGCATGTGGAGCATTCGTTTGTGTGGGATGCTCTACCAGGTTCTTTCCTAGATAATGTACTCAAAGGGCACTAAGCATAGAGTGTGAAAACTGAGTTTCCTTGAGAGCTGCTTGGAAGCCTGATGGTGTGTGAAGTTAGTGATCCCAATGGAGTTGTTCTCCCACAAGAACCACTCGGCTGATCCTTCTTCAATATGCCCTTCACCAACATGCAGTGTTTCCTTGATTGAATTAGCTCTCACACCAATATTTGCGTCTAGAGCCTTTGCAGTGAGGGCTATCTGAAAACGGCTGTGGCGCTGAAGTTGCCTGTGACTGTGGAGTTGGTGGCATGTGAAACCCGCATGTGGAGCATTCGTTTGTGTGGGATGCTCACCAAGATTCATTTCAGTCCCAGACACTCAAAGGGCTCTAAGCATAGAGTGTGAAAACTGAGTTTCCTTGAGAGCTGCTTGGAAGCCTGATGGTGTGTGAAGTTAGTGAGCCAAATGGAGTTGTTCTCCCACAAGAACTACTCGGCTGATCCTTCTTCAATATGCCCTTCACCAACATGCAGTATTTCCTTGATTGAATTAGCTCTCACACCAATATTTGCGTCTAGAGCCTTTGCAGTGAGGGTTACTTGAAAACGGCTGTGGCGCTGAAGTTGCCTGTGAATGTGGAGTTGGTGGCATGTGAAACCCGCATGTGGAGCATTCGTTTGTGTGGGATGCTCTACCAGGTTCATTCCTAGATAATGTACTCAAAGGGCACTAAGCATAGAGTGTGAAAACTGAGTTTCCTTGAGAGCTGCTTGGAAGCCTGATGGTGTGTGAAGTTAGTGATCCCAATGGAGTTGTTCTCCCACAAGAACCACTCGGCTGATCCTTCTTCAATATGCCCTTCACCAACATGCAGTGTTTCCTTGATTGAATTAGCTCTCACACCAATATTTGTTTCTAGAGCCTTTGCATTGAATGCTATCTGAAAACGGTTGAGGCGCTGAAGTTGCCTGTGAATGTGGAGTTGGTGGCATGTGAAACCCGCATGTGGAGCATTCGTTTGTGTGGGATGCTCTACCAAGCTTCATTTCAGTCCTAGGCACTCAAATGGCACTAAGCATAGAGTGTGAAAACTGAGTTTCCTTGAGAGCTGCTTGGAAGCCTGATGGTGTGTGAAGTTAGTGAGCCAAATGGAGTTGTTCTCCCACAAGAACCACTTGGCTGAACATTCTTCAATATGTCCTTCACCAACATGCAGTGTTTCCTTGATTGAATTATCTCTCACACCAATATTTGCGTCTAGAGCCTTTGCATTGAGGGCTATCTGAAAACGGCTGTGGCGCTGAAGTTGCCTGTGAATGTGGAGTTGGTGGCATGTGAAACCCGCATGTGGAGCATTCGTTTGTGTGGCATGCTCACCAAGATTCTTTTCAGTCCTAGGCACTCAAAGGGCACTAAGCATAGAGTGTGAAAACTGAGTTTCCTTGAGAGCTGCTTGGAAGCCTGATGGTGTGTGAAGCTAGTGAGCCAAATGGAGTTGTTCTCCCACAAGGACCACTCGGATGATCCTTCTTCAATATGCCCTTCACCAACATGCAGTGTTTCCTTGATTGAATTAGCTCTCACACCAATATTTGCGTCTAGAGCCTTTGCATTGAGGGCTATCTGAAAACGGTTGAGGCGCTGAAGTTGCCTGTGACTGTGGAGTTGGTGGCATGTGAAACCCGCATGTGGAGCATTCGTTTGTGTGGGATGCTCTACCAGGTTCATTTCTAGATAATGCACTCAAAGGGCACTAAGCATAGAGTGTGAAAACTGAGTTTCCTTGAGAGCTGCTTGGAAGCCTGATGGTGTGTGAAGTTAGTGAGCCAAATGGAGTTGTTCTCCCACAAGAACCACTCGGCTGATCCTTCTTCAATATGCCCTTCACCAACATGCAGTGTTTCCTTGCTTGAATTAGCTCTCACACCAATATTTGCGTCTAGAGCCTTTGCATTGAGGGCTATTTGAAAACGGCTGTGGCGCTGAAGTTGCCTGTGACTGTGGAGTTGGTGGCATGTGAAACCCGCATGTGGAGCATTCGTTTGTATGGGATGCTCTACCAGGTTCATTCCTAGATAATGCAAACAAGGGGCACTAAGCATAGACTGTGAAAACTGAGTTTCCTTGAGAGCTGCTTGGAAGCCTGATGGTGTGTGAAGTTAGTGAGCCAAATGGAGTTGTTCTCCCACAAGAACCACTCGGCTGATCCTTCTTCAATATGCCCTTCACCAACATGCAGTGTTTCCTTGATTGAATTAGCTCTCACACCAATATTTGCGTCTAGAGCCTTTGCAGTGAGGGCTATCTGAAAACGGCTGTGGCGCTGAAGTTGCCTGTGACTGTGGAGTTGGTGGCATGTGAAACCCGCATGTGGAGCATTCGTTTGTGTGGGATGCTCACCAAGATTCTTTTCAGTCCTAGGCACTCAAAGGGCACTAAGCATAGAGTGTGAAAACTGAGTTTCCTTGAGAGCTGCTTGGAAGCCTGATGGTGTGTGAAGTTAGTGAGCCAAATGGAGTTGTTCTCCCACAAGAACCACTCGGCTGATCCTTCTTCAATATGCCCTTCACCAACATGCAGTGTTTCCTTGATTGAATTAGCTCTCACACCAATATTTGCGTCTAGAGCCTTTGCATTGAGGGCTATCTGAAAACGGCTGTGGCGCTGAAGTTGCCTGTGACTGTGGAGTTGGTGGCATGTGAAACCCGCATGTGGAGCATTCGTTTGTGTGGGATGCTCTACCAGGTTCATTTCTAGATAATGCACTCAAAGGGCACTAAGCATAGAGTGTGAAAACTGAGTTTCCTTGAGAGCTGCTTGGAAGCCTGATGGTGTGTGAAGTTAGTGAGCCAAATGGAGTTGTTCTCCCACAAGAACCACTCGGCTGATCCTTCTTCAATATGCCCTTCACCAACATGCAGTGTTTCCTTGCTTGAATTAGCTCTCACACCAATATTTGCGTCTAGAGCCTTTGCATTGAGGGCTATTTGAAAACGGCTGTGGCGCTGAAGTTGCCTGTGACTGTGGAGTTGGTGGCATGTGAAACCCGCATGTGGAGCATTCGTTTGTATGGGATGCTCTACCAGGTTCATTCCTAGATAATGCAAACAAGGGGCACTAAGCATAGACTGTGAAAACTGAGTTTCCTTGAGAGCTGCTTGGAAGCCTGATGGTGTGTGAAGTTAGTGAGCCAAATGGAGTTGTTCTCCCACAAGAACCACTCGGCTGATCCTTCTTCAATATGCCCTTCACCAACATGCAGTGTTTCCTTGATTGAATTAGCTCTCACACCAATATTTGCGTCTAGAGCCTTTGCAGTGAGGGCTATCTGAAAACGGCTGTGGCGCTGAAGTTGCCTGTGACTGTGGAGTTGGTGGCATGTGAAACCCGCATGTGGAGCATTCGTTTGTGTGGGATGCTCACCAAGATTCTTTTCAGTCCTAGGCACTCAAAGGGCACTAAGCATAGAGTGTGAAAACTGAGTTTCCTTGAGAGCTGCTTGGAAGCCTGATGGTGTGTGAAGTTAGTGAGCCAAATGGAGTTGTTCTCCCACAAGAACCACTCGGCTGATCCTTCTTCAATATGCCCTTCACCAACATGCAGTGTTTCCTTGATTGAATTAGCTCTCACACCAATATTTGCGTCTAGAGCCTTTGCATTGAGGGCTATCTGAAAACGGCTGTGGCGCTGAAGTTGCCTGTGACTGTGGAGTTGGTGGCATGTGAAACCCGCATGTGGAGCATTCGTTTGTGTGGGATGCTCTACCAGGTTCATTCCTAGATAATGCACTCAAAGGGCACTAAGCATAGAGTGTGAAAACTGAGTTTCCTTGAGAGCTGCTTGGAAGCCTGATGGTGTGTGAAGTTAGTGAGCCAATTGGAGTTGTTCTCCCACAAGTACCACTCGGCTGATCCTTCTTCAATATGCCCTTCACCAACATGCAGTGTTTCCTTGATTGAATTAGCTCTCACACCAATATTTGGGTCTTGAGCCTTTGCATTGAGGACTATCTGAAAACGGCTGTGTTGCTGAAGTTGCCTGTGAATGTGGAGTTGGTGGCATGGGAAACCCGCATGTGGAGCATTCGTTTGTGTGGGATGCTCACCAAGATTCATTTCAGTCCTAGGCACTCAAAGGGCACTAAGCATAGAGTGTGAAAACTGAGTTTCCTTGAGAGCTGCTTGGAAGCCTGATGGTGTGTGAAGTTAGTGAGCCAAATGGAGTTGTTCTCCCACAAGAACCACTTGGCTGAACATTCTTCAATATGCCCTTCACCAACATGCAGTGTTTCCTTGATTGAATTAGCTCTCACACCAATATTTGCGTCTAGAGCCTTTGCAGTGAGGGCTATCTGAAAACGGCTGTGGCGCTGAAGTTGCCTGTGACTGTGGAGTTGGTGGCATGTGAAACCCGCATGTGGAGCATTCGTTTGTGTGGGATGCTCACCAAGATTCTTTTCAGTCCTAGGCACTCAAAGGGCACTAAGCATAGAGTGTGAAAACTGAGTTTCCTTGAGAGCTGCTTGGAAGCCTGATGGTGTGTGAAGCTAGTGAGCCAAATGGAGTTGTTCTCCCACAAGAACCACTCGGCTGATCCTTCTTCAATATGCCCTTCACCAACATGCAGTGTTTCCTTGATTGAATTAGCTCTCACACCAATATTTGCGTCTAGAGCCTTTGCATTGAGGGCTATCTGAAAACGGTTGAGGCGCTGAAGTTGCCTGTGACTGTGGAGTTGGTGGCATGTGAAACCCGCATGTGGAGCATTCGTTTGTGTGGGATGCTCTACCAGGTTCATTTCTAGATAATGCACTCAAAGGGCACTAAGCATAGAGTGTGAAAACTGAGTTTCCTTGAGAGCTGCTTGGAAGCCTGATGGTGTGTGAAGTTAGTGAGCCTAATGGAGTTGTTCTCCCACAAGAACCACTTGGCTGATCCTTCTTCAATATGCCCTTCACCAACATGCAATGTTTCCTTGATTGAATTAGCTCTCACACCAATATTTGCGTCTAGAGCCTTTGCATTGAGGGTTATTTGAAAACGGCTGTGGCGCTGAAGTTGCATGTGAATGTGGAGTTGGTGGCATGTGAAACACGCATGTGCAGCATTCGTTTGTGTAGGATGCTCTACCAGGTTTATTCCTAGATAATGCACTCAAAGGGCACTAAGCATAGAGTGTGAAAACTGAGTTTCCTTGAGAGCTGCTTGGAAGCCTGATGGTGTGTGAAGTTAGTGAGCCAAATGGAGTTGTTCTCCCACAAGAACCACTCGGCTGATCCTTCTTCAATATGCCCTTCACCAACATGCAGTGTTTCCTTGATTGAATTAGCTCTCACACCAATATTTGCGTCTAGAGCCTTTGCATTGAGGGCTATTTGAAAACGGCTGTGGTTCTGAAGTTGCCTGTGACTTTGGAGTTGGTGGCATGTGAAACCCGCATGTGGAGCATTCGTTTGTGTGGGATGCTCACCAAGATTCGTTTCAGTCCTAGGCACTCAAAGGGCTCTAAGCATAGAGTGTGAAAACTGAATTTCCTTGAGAGCTGCTTGGAAGCCTGATGGTGTGTAAAGTTATTGAGCCAAATGGAGTTGTTCTCCCACAAGAACCACTCGGCTGATCCTTCTTCAATATTCGCTTCAGCAACATGCAGTGTTTCCTTGATTGAATTATCTCTCACACCAATATTTGCATCTAGAGCCTTTGCATTGAGGGTTATCTGAAAACAGCTGTGGCGCTGGAGTTGCCTGTGAATGTGGAGTTGGTGGCATGTGAAACCCGCATGTGGAGCATTCGTTTGTGTGGGATGCACACCAAGATTCATTTCAGTCCTAGGCACTCAAAGGGCTCTAAGCGTAGAGTGTGAAAACTGAGTTTCCTTGAGAGGTGCTTGGAAGCCTGATGGTGTGTGAAGTTAGTGAGCCAAATGGAGTTGTTCTCCCACAAGAACCACTCGGCTGATCCTTCCTCAATATGCCCTTCACCAACATGCAGTGTTTCCTTGATTGAATTAGCTCTCACACCAATATTTGCGTCTAGAGCCTTTGCATTGAGAGCTATCTGAAAACGGCTGTGGCGCTGAAGTTGCCTGTGACTGTAGAGTTGGTGGCATGTGAAACCCGCATGTGGAGCATTCGTTTGTGTGGGATGCTCTACCAGGTTCATTCCTAGATAATGCAATCAAGGGGCACTAAGCATAGAGTGTGAAAACTGAGTTTCCTTGAGAGCTGCTGGGAAGCCTGATGGTGTGTGAAGTTAGTGAGCCAAATGGAGTTGTTCTCCCACAAGAACCACTCGGCTGATCCTTCTTCAATATGCCCTTCACCAACATGCAGTGTTTCCTTGATTGAATTAGCTCTCACACCAATATTTGCGTCTAGAGCCTTTGCATTGAGGGCTACTTGAAAACGGCTGTGGCGCTGAAGTTGCCTGTGAATGTGGAGTTGGTGGCATGTGAAACCCGCATGTGGAGCATTCGTTTGTGTGGGATGCTCTACCAGGTTCTTTCCTAGATAATGTACTCATAGGGCACTAAGCATAAAGTGTGAAAACTGAGTTTCCTTGAGAGCTGCTTGGAAGCCTGATGGTGTGTGAAGTTAGTGATCCCAATGGAGTTGTTCTCCCACAAGAACCACTCGGCTGATCCTTCTTCAATATGCCCTTCACCAACATGCAGTGTTTCCTTGATTGAATTAGCTCTCACACCAATATTTGCGTCTAGAGCCTTTGCAGTGAGGGCTATCTGAAAACGGCTGTGGCGCTGAAGTTGCCTGTGACTGTGGAGTTGGTGGCATGTGAAACCCGCATGTGGAGCATTCGTTTGTGGGGCATGCTCACCAAGATTCATTTCAGTCCTAGGCACTCACAGGGCACTAAGCATAGAGTGTGAAAACTGAGTTTCCTTGAGAGCTGCTTGGAAACTTGATGGTGTGTGAAGTTAGTGAGCCAAATGGAGTTGTTCTCCCACAAGAACCACTCGGCTGATCCTTCTTCAATATGCCCTTCACCAACATGCAGTGTTTCCTTGATTGAATTAGCTCTCACACCAATATTTGCGTCTAGAGCCTTTGCATTGAGGGCTATCTGAAAACGGTTGAGGCGCTGAAGTTGCCTGTGACTGTGGAGTTGGTGGCATGTGAAACCCGCATGTGGAGCATTCGTTTGTGTGGGATGCTCTACCAGGTTCATTTCTAGATAATGCACTCAAAGGGCACTAAGCATAGAGTGTGAAAACTGAGTTTCCTTGAGAGCTGCTTGGAAGCCTGATGGTGTGTGAAGTTAGTGAGCCAAATGGAGTTGTTCTCCCACAAGAACCACTTGGCTGAACATTCTTCAATATGCCCTTCACCAACATGCACTGTTGCCTTGATTGAATTAGCTCTCACACAAATATTTGCGTCTAGAGCCTTTGCAGTGAGGGCTATCTGAAAACGGTGGAAGCGCTGAAGTTGCCTGTGACTGTGGAGTTGGTGGCATGTGAAACCCGCATGTGGAGCATTCGTTTGTGTGGGATGCTCACCAAGATTCTTTTCAGTCCTAGGCACTCAAAGGGCACTAAGCATAGAGTGTGAAAACTGAGTTTCCTTGAGAGCTGCTTGGAAGCCTGATGGTGTGTGAAGCTAGTGAGCCAAATGGAGTTGTTCTCCCACAAGAACCACTCGGCTGATCCTTCTTCAATATGCCCTTCACCAACATGCAGTGTTTCCTTGATTGAATTAGCTCTCACACCAATATTTGCGTCTAGAGCCTTTGCATTGAGGGCTATCTGAAAACGGTTGAGGCGCTGAAGTTGCCTGTGACTGTGGAGTTGGTGGCATGTGAAACCCGCATGTGGAGCATTCGTTTGTGTGGGATGCTCTACCAGGTTCATTTCTAGATAATGCACTCAAAGGGCACTAAGCATAGAGTGTGAAAACTGAGTTTCCTTGAGAGCTGCTTGGAAGCCTGATGGTGTGTGAAGTTAGTGAGCCAAATGGAGTTGTTCTCCCACAAGAACCACTTGGCTGATCCTTCTTCAATATGCCCTTCACCAACATGCAATGTTTCCTTGATTGAATTAGCTCTCACACAAATATTTGCGTCTAGAGCCTTTGCAGTGAGGGCTATCTGAAAACGGTGGAAGCGCTGAAGTTGCCTGTGACTGTGGAGTTGGTGGCATGTGAAACCCGCATGTGGAGCATTCGTTTGTGTGGGATGCTCACCAAGATTCATTTCAGTCCTAGGCACTCAAAGGGCACTAAGCATAGAGTGTGAAAACTGAGTTTCCTTGAGAGCTGCTTGGAAGCCTGATGGTGTGTGAAGCTAGTGAGCCAAATGGAGTTGTTCTCCCACAAGAACCACTCGGCTGATCCTTCTTCAATATGCCCTTCACCAACATGCAGTGTTTCCTTGATTGAATTAGCTCTCACACCAATATTTGCGTCTAGAGCCTTTGCATTGAGGGCTATCTGAAAACGGTTGAGGCGCTGAAGTTGCCTGTGACTGTGGAGTTGGTGGCATGTGAAACCCGCATGTGGAGCATTCGTTTGTGTGGGATGCTCTACCAGGTTCATTTCTAGATAATGCACTCAAAGGGCACTAAGCATAGAGTGTGAAAACTGAGTTTCCTTGAGAGCTGCTTGGAAGCCTGATGGTGTGTGAAGTTAGTGAGCCAAATGGAGTTGTTCTCCCACAAGAACCACTTGGCTGATCCTTCTTCAATATGCCCTTCACCAACATGCAATGTTTCCTTGATTGAATTAGCTCTCACACCAATATTTGCGTCTAGAGCCTTTGCATTGAGGGTTATTTGAAAACGGCTGTGGCGCTGAAGTTGCATGTGAATGTGGAGTTGGTGGCATGTGAAACACGCATGTGCAGCATTCGTTTGTGTAGGATGCTCTACCAGGTTTATTCCTAGATAATGCACTCAAAGGGCACTAAGCATAGAGTGTGAAAACTGAGTTTCCTTGAGAGCTGCTTGGAAGCCTGATGGTGTGTGAAGTTAGTGAGCCAAATGGAGTTGTTCTCCCACAAGAACCACTCGGCTGATCCTTCTTCAATATGCCCTTCACCAACATGCAGTGTTTCCTTGATTGAATTAGCTCTCACACCAATATTTGCGTCTAGAGCCTTTGCATTGAGGGCTATTTGAAAACGGCTGTGGTTCTGAAGTTGCCTGTGACTTTGGAGTTGGTGGCATGTGAAACCCGCATGTGGAGCATTCGTTTGTGTGGGATGCTCACCAAGATTCGTTTCAGTCCTAGGCACTCAAAGGGCTCTAAGCATAGAGTGTGAAAACTGAATTTCCTTGAGAGCTGCTTGGAAGCCTGATGGTGTGTAAAGTTATTGAGCCAAATGGAGTTGTTCTCCCACAAGAACCACTCGGCTGATCCTTCTTCAATATTCGCTTCAGCAACATGCAGTGTTTCCTTGATTGAATTATCTCTCACACCAATATTTGCATCTAGAGCCTTTGCATTGAGGGTTATCTGAAAACAGCTGTGGCGCTGGAGTTGCCTGTGAATGTGGAGTTGGTGGCATGTGAAACCCGCATGTGGAGCATTCGTTTGTGTGGGATGCACACCAAGATTCATTTCAGTCCTAGGCACTCAAAGGGCTCTAAGCGTAGAGTGTGAAAACTGAGTTTCCTTGAGAGGTGCTTGGAAGCCTGATGGTGTGTGAAGTTAGTGAGCCAAATGGAGTTGTTCTCCCACAAGAACCACTCGGCTGATCCTTCCTCAATATGCCCTTCACCAACATGCAGTGTTTCCTTGATTGAATTAGCTCTCACACCAATATTTGCGTCTAGAGCCTTTGCATTGAGAGCTATCTGAAAACGGCTGTGGCGCTGAAGTTGCCTGTGACTGTAGAGTTGGTGGCATGTGAAACCCGCATGTGGAGCATTCGTTTGTGTGGGATGCTCTACCAGGTTCATTCCTAGATAATGCAATCAAGGGGCACTAAGCATAGAGTGTGAAAACTGAGTTTCCTTGAGAGCTGCTGGGAAGCCTGATGGTGTGTGAAGTTAGTGAGCCAAATGGAGTTGTTCTCCCACAAGAACCACTCGGCTGATCCTTCTTCAATATGCCCTTCACCAACATGCAGTGTTTCCTTGATTGAATTAGCTCTCACACCAATATTTGCGTCTAGAGCCTTTGCATTGAGGGCTACTTGAAAACGGCTGTGGCGCTGAAGTTGCCTGTGACTGTGGAGTTGGTGGCATGTGAAACCCGCATGTGGAGCATTCGTTTGTGTGGGATGCTCTACCAGGTTCTTTCCTAGATAATGTACTCAAAGGGCACTAAGCATAGAGTGTGAAAACTGAGTTTCCTTGAGAGCTGCTTGGAAGCCTGATGGTGTGTGAAGTTAGTGATCCCAATGGAGTTGTTCTCCCACAAGAACCACTCGGCTGATCCTTCTTCAATATGCCCTTCACCAACATGCAATGTTTCCTTGATTGAATTAGCTCTCACACACACCAATATTTGCGTCTAGAGCCTTTGCAGTGAGGGCTATCTGAAAACGGCTGTGGCGCTGAAGTTGCCTGTGACTGTGGAGTTGGTGGCATGTGAAACCCGCATGTGGAGCATTCGTTTGTGGGGCATGCTCACCAAGATTCATTTCAGTCCTAGGCACTCACAGGGCACTAAGCATAGAGTGTGAAAACTGAGTTTCCTTGAGAGCTGCTTGGAAGCCTGATGGTGTGTGCAGTTAGTGAGCCAAATGGAGTTGTTCTCCCACAAGAACCACTCGGCTGAACCTTCTTCAATATGCCCTTCACCAACATGCAGTGTTTCCTTGATTGAATTAGCTCTCACACCAATATTTGTTTCTAGAGCCTTTGCATTGAGGGCTATCTGAAAACGGTTGAGGCGCTGAAGTTGCCTGTGACTGTGGAGTTGGTGGCATGTGAAACCCGCATGTGGAGCATTCGTTTGTGTGGGATGCTCTACCAAGATTCATTTCAGTCCTAGGCACTCAAAGGGCACTAAGCATAGAGTGTGAAAACTGAGTTGCCTTGAGAGCTGCTTGGAAGCCTGATGGTGTGTGAAGTTAGTGAGCCAAATGGAGTTGTTCTCCCACAAGAACCACTCGGCTGAACCTTCTTCAATATGCCCTTCACCAACATGCAGTGTTTCCTTGATTGAATTAGCTCTCACACCAATATTTGCGTCTAGAGCGTTTGCATTGAGGGCTATCTGAAAACGGCTGTGGCGCTGAAGTTGCCTGTGAATGTGGAGTTGGTGGCATGTGAAACCCGCATGTGGAGCATTCGTTTGTGTGGGATGCTCACCAAGATTCTTTTCAGTCCTAGGCACTCAAAGGGCACTAAGCATAGAGTGTGAAAACTGAGTTTCCTTGAGAGCTGCTGGGAAGCCTGATGGTGTGTGAAGTTAGTGAGCCAAATGGAGTTGTTCTCCCACAAGAACCACTCGGCTGATCCTTCTTCAATATGCCCTTCACCAACATGCAGTGTTTCCTTGATTGAATTAGCTCTCACACCAATATTTGCGTCTAGAGCCTTTGCAGTGAGGGCTACTTGAAAACGGCTGTGGCGCTGAAGTTGCCTGTGAATGTGGAGTTGGTGGCATGTGAAACCCGCATGTGGAGCATTCGTTTGTGTGGGATGCTCTACCAGGTTCTTTCCTAGATAATGTACTCAAAGGGCACTAAGCATAGAGTGTGAAAACTGAGTTTCCTTGAGAGCTGCTTGGAAGCCTGATGGTGTGTGAAGTTAGTGATCCCAATGGAGTTGTTCTCCCACAAGAACCACTCGGCTGATCCTTCTTCAATATGCCCTTCACCAACATGCAATGTTTCCTTGATTGAATTAGCTCTCACACCAATATTTGCGTCTAGAGCCTTTGCAGTGAGGGCTATCTGAAAACGGCTGTGGCGCTGAAGTTGCCTGTGACTGTGGAGTTGGTGCATGTGAAACCCGCATGTGGAGCATTCGTTTGTGGGGCATGCTCACCAAGATTCATTTCAGTCCTAGGCACTCAAAGGGCACTAAGCATAGAGTGTGAAAACTGAGTTTCCTTGAGAGCTGCTTGGAAGCCTGATGGTGTGTGCAGTTAGTGAGCCAAATGGAGTTGTTCTCCCACAAGAACCACTCGGCTGAACCTTCTTCAATATGCCCTTCACCAACATGCAGTGTTTCCTTGATTGAATTAGCTCTCACACCAATATTTGCGTCTAGAGCCTTTGCATTGAGGGCTATCTGAAAACGGTTGAGGCGCTGAAGTTGCCTGTGACTGTGAAGTTGGTGGCATGTGAAACCCGCATGTGGAGCATTCGTTTGTGTGGGATGCTCTACCAAGATTCATTTCAGTCCTAGGCACTCAAAGGGCACTAAGCATAGAGTGTGAAAACTGAGTTTCCTTGAGAGCTGCTGGGAAGCCTGATGGTGTGTGAAGTTAGTGAGCCAAATGGAGTTTTTCTCCCACAAGAACCACTCGGCTGATCCTTCTTCAATATGCCCTTCACCAACATGCAGTGTTTCCTTGATTGAATTAGCTCTCACACCAATATTTGCGTCTAGAGCCTTTGCATTGAGGGCTATCTGAAAACGGCTGTGGCGCTGAAGTTGCCTGTGAATGTGGAGTTGGTGGCATGTGAAACCCGCATGTGGAGCATTCGTTTGTGTGGGATGCTCACCAAGATTCTTTTCAGTCCTAGGCACTCAAAGGACACTATATAGAGTGTGAAACTGAGTTTCCTTGAGAGCTGCTGGGAAGCCTGATGGTGTGTGAAGTTAGTGAGCCAAATGGAGTTGTTCTCCCACAAGAACCACTCGGCTGATCCTTCTTCAATATGCCCTTCACCAACATGCAGTGTTTCCTTGATTGAATTAGCTCTCACACCAATATTTGCGTCTAGAGCCTTTGCATTGAGGGCTATCTGAAAACGGCTGTGGCGCTGAAGTTGCCTGTGAATGTGGAGTTGGTGGCATGTGAAACCCGCATGTGGAGCATTCGTTTGTGTGGGATGCTCTACCAGGTTCATTCCTAGATAATTCACTCAAAGGGCACTAAGCATAGAGTGTGAAAACTGAGTTCCTTGAGAGCTGCTTGGAAGCCTGATGGTGTGTGAAGTTAGTGAGCCAAATGGAGTTGTTCTCCCACAAGTACCACTCGGCTGATCCTTCTTCAATATGCCCTTCACCAACATGCAGTGTTTCCTTGATTGAATTAGCTCTCACACCAATATTTGTGTCTTGAGCCTTTGCATTGAGGACTATCTGAAAACGGCTGTGTTGCTGAAGTTGCCTGTGAATGTGGAGTTGGTGGCATGGGAAACCCGCATGTGGAGCATTCGTTTGTGTGGGATGCTCACCAAGATTCATTTCAGTCCTAGGCACTCAAAGGGCACTAAGCATAGAGTGTGAAAACTGAGTTTCCTTGAGAGCTGCTGGGAAGCCTGATGGTGTGTGAAGTTAGTGAGCCAAATGGAGTTGTTCTCCCACAAGAACCACTCGCTGATCCTTCTTCAATATGCCCTTCACCAACATGCAGTGTTTCCTTGATTGAATTAGCTCTCACACCAATATTTGCGTCTAGAGCCTTTGCATTGAGGGCTATCTGAAAACGGTTGAGGCGCTGAAGTTGCCTGTGAATGTGGAGTTTGTGGCATGTGAAAACCCGCATGTGGAGCATTCGTTTGTGTGGGATGCTCTACCAGGTTCATTTCTAGATAATGCACTCAAAGGGCACTAAGCATAGAGTGTGAAAAACTGAGTTTCCTTGAGAGCTGCTTGGAAGCCTGATGGTGTGTGAAGTTAGTGAGCCAAATGGAGTTGTTCTCCCACAAGAACCACTTGGCTGAACATTCTTCAATATGCCCTTCACCAACATGCAGTGTTTCCTTGATTGAATTAGCTCTCACACCAATATTTGCGTCTAGAGCCTTTGCATTGAGGGCTATCTGAAAACGGCTGTGGCGCTGAAGTTGCCTGTGAATGTGGAGTTGGTGGCATGTGAAACCCGCATGTGGAGCATTACGTTTGTGTGGGATGCTCACCAAGATTCTTTTCAGTCCTAGGCACTCAAAGGGCACTAAGCATAGAGTGTGAAAACTGAGTTTTCCTTGAGAGCTGCTTGGAAGCCTGATGGTGTGTGAAGCTAGTGAGCCAAATGGAGTTGTTCTCCCACAAGAACCACTCGGCTGATCCTTCTTCAATATGCCCTTCACCAACATGCAGTGTTTCCTTGATTGAATTAGCTCTCACACCAATATTTGCGTCTAGAGCCTTTGCATTGAGGGCTATCTGAAAACGGTTGAGGGCGCTGAAGTTGCCTGTGACTGTGGAGTTGGTGGCATGTGAAACCCGCATGTGGAGCATTCGTTTGTGTGGGATGCTCTACCAGGTTCATTTCTAGATAATGCACTCAAAGGGCACTAAGCATAGAGTGTGAAAACTGAGTTTCCTTGAGAGCTGCTTGGAAGCCTGATGGTGTGTGAAGTTAGTGAGCCAAATGGAGTTGTTCTCCCACAAGAACCACTTGGCTGATCCTTCTTCAATATGCCCTTCACCAACATGCAATGTTTCCTTGATTGAATTAGCTCTCACACCAATATTTGCGTCTAGAGCCTTTGCATTGAGGGTTATTTGAAAACGGCTGTGGCGCTGAAGTTGCATGTGAATGTGGAGTTGGTGGCATGTGAAACACGCATGTGCAGCATTCGTTTTGTGTAGGATGCTCTACCAGGTTTATTCCTAGATAATGCACTCAAAGGGCACTAAGCATAGAGTGTGAAAACTGAGTTTCCTTGAGAGCTGCTGGGAAGCCTGATGGTGTGTGAAGTTAGTGAGCCAAATGGAGTTGTTCTCCCACAAGAACCACTCGGCTGATCCTTCTTCAATATGCCCTTCACCAACATGCAGTGTTTCCTTGATTGAATTAGCTCTCACACCAATATTTGCGTCTAGAGCCTTTGCATTGAGGGCTATTTGAAAACGGCTGTGGTTCTGAAGTTGCCTGTGACTTTGGAGTTGGTGGCATGTGAAACCCGCATGTGGAGCATTCGTTTGTGTGGGATGCTCACCAAGATTCGTTTCAGTTCTAGGCACTCAAAGGCTCTAAGCATAGAGTGTGAAAACTGAATTTCCTTGAGAGCTGCTTGGAAGCCTGATGGTGTGTAAAGTTATTGAGCCAAAATGGAGTTGTTCTCTCACAAGAACCACTCGGCTGATCCTTCTTCAATATTCGCTTCAGCAACATGCAGTGTTTCCTTGATTGAATTATCTCTCACACCAATATTTGCATCTAGAGCCTTTGCATTGAGGGTTATCTGAAAACAGCTGTGGCGCTGGAGTTGCCTGTGAATGTGGAGTTGGTGGCATGTGAAACCCGCATGTGGAGCATTCGTTTGTGTGGGATGCACACCAAGATTCATTTCAGTCCTAGGCACTCAAAGGGCTCTAAGCGTAGAGTGTGAAAACTGAGTTTCCTTGAGAGCTGCTTGGAAGCCTGATGGTGTGTGAAGTTAGTGAGCCAAATGGAGTTGTTCTCCCACAAGAACCACTCGGCTGATCCTTCCTCAATATGCCCTTCACCAACATGCAGTGTTTCCTTGATTGAATTAGCTCTCACACCAATATTTGCGTCTAGAGCCTTTGCATTGAGAGCTATCTGAAAACGGCTGTGGCGCTGAAGTTGCCTGTGACTGTAGAGTTGGTGGCATGTGAAACCCGCATGTGGAGCATTCGTTTGTGTGGGATGCTCTACCAGGTTCATTCCTAGATAATGCAATCAAGGGGCACTAAGCATAGAGTGTGAAAACTGAGTTTCCTTGAGAGCTGCTGGGAAGCCTGATGGTGTGTGAAGTTAGTGAGCCAAATGGAGTTGTTCTCCCACAAGAACCACTCGGCTGATCCTTCTTCAATATGCCCTTCACCAACATGCAGTGTTTCCTTGATTGAATTAGCTCTCACACCAATATTTGCGTCTAGAGCCTTTGCATTGAGGGCTACTTGAAAACGGCTGTGTTGCTGAAGTTGCCTGTGAATGTGGAGTTGGTGGCATGTGAAACCCGCATGTGGAGCATTCGTTTGTGTGGGATGCTCTACCAGGTTCTTTCCTAGATAATGTACTCATAGGGCACTAAGCATAGAGTGTGAAAACTGAGTTTCCTTGAGAGCTGCTTGGAAGCCTGATGGTGTGTGAAGTTAGTGATCCCAATGGAGTTGTTCTCCACAAGAACCACTCGGCTGATCCTTCTTCAATATGCCCTTCACCAACATGCAGTGTTCCTTGATTGAATTAGCTCTCACACCAATATTTGCGTCTAGAGCCTTTGCAGTGAGGGCTATCTGAAAACGGCTGTGGCGCTGAAGTTGCCTGTGACTGTGGAGTTGGTGGCATGTGAAACCCGCATGTGGAGCATTCGTTTGTGGGGCATGCTCACCAAGATTCATTTCAGTCCTAGGCACTCACAGGGCACTAAGCATAGAGTGTGAAAACTGAGTTTCCTTGAGAGCTGCTTGGAAGCCTGATGGTGTGTGAAGTTAGTGAGCCAAATGGAGTTGTTCTCCCACAAGAACCACTCGGCTGATCCTTCTTCAATATGCCCTTCACCAACATGCAGTGTTTCCTTGATTGAATTAGCTCTCACACCAATATTTGCGTCTAGAGCCTTTGCATTGAGGGCTATCTGAAAACGGTTGAGGCGCTGAAGTTGCCTGTGACTGTGGAGTTGGTGGCATGTGAAACCCGCATGTGGAGCATTCGTTTGTGTGGGATGCTCTACCAGGTTCATTTCTAGATAATGCACTCAAAGGGCACTAAGCGTAGAGTGTGAAAACTGAGTTTCCTTGAGAGCTGCTTGGAAGCCTGATGGTGTGTGAAGTTAGTGAGCCAAATGGAGTTGTTCTCCCACAAGAACCACTTGGCTGAACATTCTTCAATATGCCCTTCACCAACATGCAGTGTTTCCTTGATTGAATTAGCTCTCACACCAATATTTGCGTCTAGAGCCTTTGCAGTGAGGGCTATCTGAAAACGGTGGAAGCGCTGAAGTTGCCTGTGACTGTGGAGTTGGTGGCATGTGAAACCCGCATGTGGAGCATTCGTTTGTGTGGGATGCTCACCAAGATTCTTTTCAGTCCTAGGCACTCAAAGGGCACTAAGCATAGAGTGTGAAAACTGAGTTTCCTTGAGAGCTGCTTGGAAGCCTGATGGTGTGTGAAGCTAGTGAGCCAAATGGAGTTGTTCTCCCACAAGAACCACTCGGCTGATCCTTCTTCAATATGCCCTTCACCAACATGCAGTGTTTCCTTGATTGAATTAGCTCTCACACCAATATTTGCGTCTAGAGCCTTTGCATTGAGGGCTATCTGAAAACGGTTGAGGCGCTGAAGTTGCCTGTGACTGTGGAGTTGGTGGCATGTGAAACCCGCATGTGGAGCATTCGTTTGTGTGGGATGCTCTACCAGGTTCATTTCTAGATAATGCACTCAAATGGCACTAAGCATAGAGTGTGAAAACTGAGTTTCCTGAGAGCTGCTTGGAAGCCTGATGGTGTGTGAAGTTAGTGAGCCAAATGGAGTTGTTCTCCCACAAGAACCACTTGGCTGATCCTTCTTCAATATGCCCTTCACCAACATGCAATGTTTCCTTGATTGAATTAGCTCTCACACCAATATTTGCGTCTAGAGCCTTTGCATTGAGGGCTATCTGAAAACGGCTGTGGCGCTGAAGTTGCATGTGAATGTGGAGTTGGTGGCATGTGAAACACGCATGTGCAGCATTCGTTTGTGTAGGATGCTCTACCAGGTTTATTCCTAGATAATGCACTCAAAGGGCACTAAGCATAGAGTGTGAAAACTGAGTTTCCTTGAGAGCTGCTTGGAAGCCTGATGGTGTGTGAAGTTAGTGAGCCAAATGGAGTTGTTCTCCCACAAGAACCACTCGCTGATCCTTCTTCAATATGCCCTTCACCAACATGCAGTGTTTCCTTGATTGAATTAGCTCTCACACCAATATTTGCGTCTAGAGCCTTTGCATTGAGGGCTATTTGAAAACAGCTGTGGTTCTGAAGTTGCCTGTGACTTTGAAGTTGGTGGCATGTGAAACCGCATGTGGAGCATTCGTTTGTGTGGGATGCTCACCAAGATTCGTTTCAGTCCTAGGCACTCAAAGGGCTCTAAGCATAGAGTGTGAAAACTGAATTTCCTTGAGAGCTGCTTGGAAGCCTGATGGTGTGTAAAGTTATTGAGCAAATGGAGTTGTTCTCCACAAGAACCACTCGGCTGATCCTTCTTCAATATTCGCTTCAGCAACATGCAGTGTTTCCTTGATTGAATTATCTCTCACACCAATATTTGCATCTAGAGCCTTTGCATTGAGGGTTATCTGAAAACAGCTGTGGCGCTGGAGTTGCCTGTGAATGTGGAGTTGGTGGCATGTGAAACCCGCATGTGGAGCATTCGTTTGTGTGGGATGCACACCAAGATTCATTTCAGTCCTAGGCACTCAAAGGGCTCTAAGCGTAGAGTGTGAAAACTGAGTTTCCTTGAGAGGTGCATGGAAGCCTGATGGTGTGTGAAGTTAGTGAGCCAAATGGAGTTGTTCTCCCACAAGAACCACTCGGCTGATCCTTCCTCAATATGCCCTTCACCAACATGCAGTGTTTCCTTGATTGAAGTAGCTCTCACACCAATATTTGCGTCTAGAGCCTTGCATTGAGAGCTATCTGAAAACGGCTGTGGCGCTGAAGTTGCCTGTGACTGTAGAGTTGGTGGCATGTGAAACCCGCATGTGGAGCATTCGTTGGTGTGGGATGCTCTACCAGGTTCATTCCTAGATAATGCAATCAAGGGGCACTAAGCATAGAGTGTGAAAACTGAGTTTCCTTGAGAGCTGCTGGGAAGCCTGATGGTGTGTGAAGTTAGTGAGCCAAATGGAGTTGTTCTCCACAAGAACCACTCGGCTGATCCTTCTTCAATATGCCCTTCACCAACATGCAGTGTTTCCTTGATTGAATTAGCTCTCACACCAATATTTGCGTCTAGAGCCTTTGCATTGAGGGCTACTTGAAAACGGCTGTGGGCGCTGAAGTTGCCTGTGAATGTGGAGTTGGTGGCATGTGAAACCCGCAGTGGAGCATTCGTTTGTGTGGGATGCTCTACCAGGTTCTTTCCTAGATAATGTACTCAAAGGCACTAAGCATAGAGTGTGAAAACTGAGTTTCCTTGAGAGCTGCTTGGAAGCCTGATGGTGTGTGAAGTTAGTGATCCCAATGGAGTTGTTCTCCACAAGAACCACTCGGCTGATCCTTCTTCAATATGCCCTTCACCAACATGCAATGTTTCCTTGATTGAATTAGCTCTCACACCAATATTTGCTTCTAGAGCCTTTGCAGTGAGGGCTATCTGAAAACGGCTGTGGCGCTGAAGTTGCCTGTGACTGTGGAGTTGGTGGCATGTGAAACCCGCATGTGGAGCATTCGTTTGTGGGGCATGCTCACCAAGATTCATTTCAGTCCTAGGCACTCACAGGGCACTAAGCATAGAGTGAAAACTGAGTTTCCTTGAGAGCTGCTTGGAAGCCTGATGGTGTGTGCAGTTAGTGAGCCAAATGGAGTTGTTCTCCACAAGAACCACTCGGCTGAACCTTCTTCAATATGCCCTTCACCAACATGCAGTGTTTCCTTGATTGAATTAGCTCTCACACCAATATTTGTTTCTAGAGCCTTTGCATTGAGGGCTATCTGAAAACGGTTGAGGCGCTGAAGTTGCCTGTGACTGTGGAGTTGGTGGCATGTGAAACCCGCATGTGGAGCATTCGTTTGTGTGGGATGCTCTACCAAGATTCATTTCAGTCCTAGGCACTCAAAGGGCACTAAGCATAGAGTGTGAAAACTGAGTTGCCTTGAGAGCTGCTTGGAAGCCTGATGGCGTGTGAAGTTAGTGAGCCAATGGAGTTGTTCTCCCACAAGAACCACTCGGCTGAACCTTCTTCAATATGCCCTTCACCAACATGCAGTGTTTCTTGATTGAATTAGCTCTCACACCAATATTTGCGTCTAGAGCGTTTGCATTGAGGGCTATCTGAAAACGGCTGTGGCGCTGAAGTTGCCTGTGAATGTGGAGTTGGTGGCATGTGAAACCCGCATGTGGAGCATTCGTTTGTGTGGGATGCTCACCAAGATTCTTTTTCAGTCCTAGGCACTCAAAGGGCACTAAGCATAGAGTGTGAAAACTGAGTTTCCTTGAGAGCTGCTTGGAAGCCTGATGGTGTGTGAAGTTAGTGAGCCAAATGGAGTTGTTCTCCCACAAGAACCACTCGGCTGATCTTCTTCAATATGCCCTTCACCAACATGCAGTGTTTCCTTGATTGAATTAGCTCACACCAATATTTGCGTCTAGAGCCTTTGCATTGAGGGCTACTTGAAAACGGCTGTGGCGCTGAAGTTTGCCTGTGAATGTGGAGTTGGTGGCATGTGAAACCCGCATGTGGAGCATTCGTTTGTGTGGATGCTCTACCAGGTTCATTCCTAGATAATGCACTAAAAGGGCACTAAGCATAGAGTGTGAAAACTGAGTTTCCTTGAGAGCTGCTTGGAAGCCTGATGGTGTGTGAAGTTAGTGAGCCAATGGAGTTGTTCTCCCACAAGTACCACTCGGCTGATCCTTCTTCAATATGCCCTTCACCAACATGCAGTGTTTCCTTGATTGAATTAGCTCTCACACCAATATTTGTGTCTAGAGCCTTTGCATTGAGGGTTATCTGAAAACAGCTGTGGCGCTGAAGTTGCCTGTGAATGTGGAGTTGGTGGCATGGGAAACCCCGCATGTGGAGCATTCGTTTGTGTGGGATGCTCACCAAGATTCATTTCAGTCCTAGGCACTCAAAGGGCACTAAGCATGAGTGTGAAAACTGAGTTTCCTTGAGAGCTGCTTGGAAGCCTGATGTGTGTGAAGTTAGTGAGCCAAATGGAGTTGTTCTCCCACAAGAACCACTCGGCTGATCCTTCTTCAATATGCCCTTCACCAACATGCAGTGTTTCCTTGATTGAATTAGCCTCACACCAATATTTGCGTCTAGAGCCTTTGCATTGAGGCTATCTGAAAACGCTGTGGCGCTGGAGTTGCCTGTGAATGTGGAGTTGGTGGCATGTGAAACCCGCATGTGGAGCATTCGTTGTGTGGGATGCTCACCAAGATTCATTTCAGTCCTAGGCACTCAAAGGGCACTAAGCATAGAGTGTGAAAACTGAGTTTCCTTGAGAGCTGCTGGGAAGCCTGATGGTGTGTGAAGTTAGTGAGCCAAATGGAGTTGTTCTCCCACAAGAACCACTCGGCTGATCCTTCTTCAATATGCCCTTCACCAACATGCAGATGTTTCCTTGATTGAATAGCTCTCACACCAATATTTGCGTCTAGAGCCTTTGCATTGAGGGCTATCTGAAAACGGTTGAGGCGCTGAAGTTGCCTGTGACTGTGGAGTTGGTGGCATGTGAAACCCGCATGTGGAGCATTCGTTTGTGTGGATGCTCTACCAGTTCATTTCTAGATAATGCACTCATAAAGGGCACTAAGCATAGAGTGTGAAAACTGAGTTTCCTTGAGAGCTGCTTGGAAGCCTGATGGTGTGTGAAGTTAGTGAGCCAAATGGAGTTGTTCTTCCCACAAGACCACTTGGCTGAACATTCTTCAATATGCCCTTCACCAACATGCAGTGTTTCCTTGATTGAATTAGCTCTCACACCAATAATTTGCGTCTAGAGCCTTTGCATTGAGGGCTATCTGAAAACGGCTGTGGCGCTGAAGTTGCCTGTGACTGTGGAGTGGTGGCATGTGAAACCCGCATGTGGAGCATTCGTTTGTGTGGGATGCTCACCAAGATTCTTTTCAGTCCTAGGCACTCAAGGGCACTAAGCATAGAGTGTGAAAACTGAGTTTCCTTGAGAGCTGCTTGGAAGCCTGATGGTGTGTGAAGCTAGTGAGCCAAATGGAGTTGTTCTCCCACAAGAAACCACTCGGCTGATCCTTCTTCAATATGCCCTTCACCAACATGCAGTGTTTCCTTGATTGAATTAGCTCTCACCACCATATTTGCGTCTAGAGCCTTTGCATTGAGGGCTATCTGAAAACGGTTGAGGCGCTGAAGTTGCCTGTGACTGTGGAGTGGTGGCATGTGAAACCCGCATGTGGAGCATTTCGTTTGTGTGGGGATGCTCTACCAGGTTCATTTCTAGATAATGCACTCAAAGGGCACTAAGCATAGAGTGTGAAAACTGAGTTTCCTTGAGAGCTGCTTGGAAGCATGATGGTGTGTGAAGTTAGTGAGCCAAATGGAGTTGTTCTCCCACAAGAACCACTGGCTGATCCTTCTTCAATATGCCCTTCACCAACATGCAATGTTTCCTTGATTGAATTAGA
>NW_026699717.1:0-32724 GCF_030435755.1 Ochotona princeps | reverse complement strand
GGCACTGCTCTCTTTTTTTCACGACAAGTGGTCCTTCTTTCCTCATGTCTGCAGCTCCGTCGGACACATTTGCTCACTGTTTGTACTGCGCGACATACGCGTGTAGGATGATCAGCTTTTCCTTGCTGCGTTTCCATTACTATATTTGTACGTATGAATGGTAGAAAGATACATATACACATGAATACAGATGTTTATTAATCTGCACACATAAACAGATACATAATTTTTTAAAAATTTTTTCTTTTTGGATTTTTGTTTTTAATTCATTAACTTTCTTGTTTCTTCACACGCGAGCATATATGTACTGATGCTGAATCGCTCGCAGGTACCTATGTATGATCTACTTCTAACCTCTCCCTTTTCTTCTCCTTACATTTAGAGGAGGGACGCTGAAAGAGGGAAGCACTACTGTTTGCAGTAGCTCGCTTGGTAGCGGTAGCTGCCGCTCTCGCCGTCGTCGCCGTCGTAGTTGTTGCTATTGTCGCTGTTGTCGGCGTAATCCTCCCGCATAACGCTTCCCACGAGTCATATTATGGTCCAGAGGAATTAGTTTGAATACCGTTATCCACGGTAGAGCTGCATGGTAAAGAGAACAACTGGAGTGGAAGAGCATTAGTATGTATCTCATGACTCTTCGAAAACACCCTATACGTTCCCCGTATTAGGGAGGGCGGTCACGGCGTGTTCAGCACAGCGCTTTATAGGCCAACCACACATTTCTTTTTGAACCCGGCGCGGTGAGATGTTCAGCGCTCAAAATGCCTCTGCAAGTGTTGCTGTTTCTCTTTGTAGATATGTTATCCCACAGACATCTGTTCCTCCGTGCCATGAGAAGGATAACGTAGACTCGCAACATGCATATGCAGTTGTGTGCGACCACACACTTCAGGTTCTACTTGCTGAACATCCATTATATTTTGATGCCACTATCATCATCATCAGCAGAAGTAGCAACAGGAGGAGAACCTTCAAACTGAGAAGAAGCAACAGCAGCAGGACTGCCATCCAGTTAGGGGTGTCAGTGTATTGTCTCAGAGTGTGTGCGTTGTTCCTTGGTTATGTTAGCAGCGCCAACGGTAATCTCACTCTTCAAAGAACAGGCATAAGCATCAGCAGCCTGAACGCTCCATTAGTACGTAAACTACTCCTCGTCTCAGTATTTGTAGTGATAATGCTAGCAGTAGGAGTAACAATACTAGCAGTACTTTGAGTATCAGCAGCACGTCAGAGCGAGTAGTAACATTACTAGTGGTGATAGCTGCAGAGTAGCAGTAGTAGTGTAGGTGTGTAGCATGCGTCGCAGCACCAGCAGAGGGGCAGATTGTATAAACACTATTTTTCCTTCATAAAAATCCTCACACGAGCGCACACAGAATCGCTTCAGCTGCACCGAAACGCAGAAGAGTACATCTGCATGATCGGAGCTGTCACATTGCTTTCCACCTATAGTTTCGAAACAACACTGTCGTTTTCGCTGTGCAGAAGGATCATATTGCCTGTATCACATGGGGTACCATCGTAGTCTCCACCATTTCCTGTCTTAGCGCCACTAAGCCGGAGGAAGTTATAAACGCAGCGGTTGCAGGTGGCAGAGGCGGCTAAACAACAGCAATACTTTTCGCGCTCTAACAAAACACACAGGTAGTAGTCGACTCTCCGTACTTTCCGTGAAGCAGGTGCATACACCTTCTCAGGTCAATCTGTTATCGGAAGTCGTTGCCGCCGCCTTCTTGCCCGCGCCCTCAGTAATTCGCAGAACCGTCCAGCACGACATTGCACACTAGCCTTAAATGTGATGTCTTGCTGATGTTTTCATAAAAGCACCAGGTCGCTGTTGCTTTTTTTTTAGCGCTGCTGCTGTAGTAATGAATACTGCTTTCCGTGCTGTGATAGCTTCGGTTCAGTAAGCTCCTCTTGCTTGTCGGTAGTGATGCACCACATGCACCTGGTGCAGCCTCCCTGCGTTCTAGCTCCGCATGTGCGCACGGAGCTGCTGCCGTTGCTGCTTCGATTACGAGCAGGACACTGCTGCTGCAGTTGCTGCTGGAGGAGCGGCGGAGGTTCTTGTTCCTGGTGCTGTGCTAACGAGTGTCGCTGCTGCTAATGACGCTCCTGCTTCTTCGCGGCAGGACAGTGCAGGGCAGCATGACTGCGGGTGGAGAGCTCGCGGTGGGGACCTACAGCTGGGACGACATCACGTCTGGGGTCAGCGTGTGCAGCACCTTTTTGTAAAGCAGCTGAAAGTCTCAGTGTTTTGGCACCAGTTGAGGCACGGGTCGATCGACCCGTGCCACCACACTGGTACCGCCTAGTTCTTCTCCCAGCCCACCCATCTCATGCTTCTGAGCTTCTTGGTCTGCTTGGTGCTTTCGCTGCTCCCCAGGCTCTTGCGTGACAACACATCTCGCTTGGTTGTGTTCAGCGCAGCATCTGTTACCTCTGACAGCACTAGTGCCACTGAGTGCCGCCGTCCCCAGTGCCTGCAGGCTTAGCTTGTTACTCCTTCTGCTGCTGAGTGCGTCAAGGCTGGGGCAAATCGGTGGTGCTAGTTCTTTAGCACTGCTGCTGCTCCGTTCACTTCCTGACTGACAGCACCACAACCGGTACGTGGAGCAGCATCTGCTGCATACGAAACTTGAAAACTAGCGGCGAGTGCCGCAGCACAACGGGCTGCGTACTCGGCGGATAATGGCCCAGATTTCTAGCGGTAACCGAACAACACATTCGTTCTTCCGAGGGCTCGAGAAGTTGTTTTGTTACCGCTTCCCCTGAAGCCCCCTCCATTTGCCATGCTGCGTTCACACATGTAGGTTTTCCTGCAGCTAGAACCACAAAACCCGGACGTTCCTCTTCTTTCTCCTCGTGCTCTGGCTGTCGCTGTTGAATCTGTAGGGCCGCCTCATTGAATCATCCGAATTGTATTAGCCTCAGGGAAGCTACGGAACGAGGACATCAATGACGGAGCAACAGGACCGGGAGATACGAGTGTTTGCCAGTCCTTCCTCAGATTCTTGGGGAGCAGGCAAAGAGCCTCATTGAATGCGTCCCACTGGCCGTCTGATATTTGTCCCATTGTTCTATCCTCATTATCGTGAGGAACTTGTACGTGCACATCAGCAGGAAGGCACCTGTCGCACGGGGATTTCCTGACCCGTAAGCTTGCCCCTTCTTCGTTTTCAGTTCCATTGACATCCATCTCTATCCCTTCTGCTGCAAAGGGGCTTTTGAATGTGGCTGCTTGCGCTGGTTCTGAAGCTTCACCTCCGTGAACTACTGGAGAAAATATTGTCCGTGGGGAGAGTCTACATTGTCCACCTGGCAGACTGAGCAGCTGGGAGCGGGATACCAAGTGTCTGAGGCTTTTTTCGAAGCTGTCTCAGAGGCAGGAAACGTACTCCGTCAAGACGTTGCATCTGCTGCTGTGCTCTTTCTTCCGTGTTACTGTCCTCATCGCCGCCGAAAAGTGGGTGAGACAGCAACTGCAGCATGATGCTCGCCTGACACCGGCACTCTTACGTTCTTCCTCCCTTAAACCAGCAGCGGTAATCGCGTTTACTCCAAGTGCTATCGCGATCTTGAACGGCGCTGCTGTTTCCTCTGTAGCACCATTTTTATACACCACCAGGAAAGTTCTAGCTGCGGAAGACCGGGAGACTGGAAACGTGGGTGGCCGAGCGGAAGGAAAGGCGACTACAAGTGCTGGGCACTTTTCTCGAGCCCTTTTCGGAAGCAGGCAAAGAGCTCTGTTAGGAGGATGGTCCTGCCGTTCTGGTCTTCGCTCCGATACACTGCCCTCGTCGCCGCCGACACGCTGTCCATGCAATTCATTGAAACAGCAACTCCAGCTGAATGTTTTCCGGCCACCAACCATGCTCCTTCCTTCCCTTTCACATCCACCGATAGCCACCTCTCTTCCTCCTGCTGCAATTGTGCTGTCGATTGTTGCTGCTGCCAGTGCTGCTCCCGTTCTTGCTGCTTCTTCTGCACATGACACTACCGATGACAGCTCCGGATTATTGACACAGCAGCTGTGTTTGTCCTCCACAGGGCTTAGGATTCGCTCTCCCTGTAGGTCTGCTACAGCTCTTACCTGCTGCATTCAAGCTGCTGCTGTACCAACTCCTCCTACTGCTCCATCGGCGGACACAAATCTCCTCTTGCCACATCGGCACAGTCCCGCGTTACTACTCGTTTCATGTCATCATGCCCACCTTTCCTTTCTCGCTTTTCCTCTCCAACGTTTTCCTCTTTCATAGTCAGCTCCTCTCACTGCCTTCTTTTCCCTATTTCACCTCGTCGACTTCTTCCTGTTACGTATTCGTTCTCTTTCGTTCCTTCGGAGCTGACAGCTGTCGCCCCGCATAAAGCCAGTCCAAAAACACGCGCAGCAGCCAGCACTGCGTTCACCAGGTCGGCTGCACGGGCAATGCCTCTTGACATCTTGAACCCGATGGAGCCCTTCAACGATAGCAGCATGCAAGCGTGAACGCTTGCAGGTTCCCCTCTTGAGGCGTCCCGCGCTGTTTGCATATTGTCCTTCTTGTCTTCAGAATGCAACCCCTTCTAGGAGGCGGAGCTCCTGTACCTCCTCTCGCGATCCTGCTTTTCTTGCCGTTGTCGCTCTCCTTGCTGTCCGCTCCTGCAGCGGCTGGTGCTGCTGATGTCGTCGTTGCTGCTCCTATTGGATGTTGTTGCTCCGGCGATCACAGCTGCTGAAATTTTCTATGTATCTGCTCTTTCACGAATTCTTTTCCTTCTCTGTGTCCTTGTATCTGAGGTCGGGGGAAGACGGCGCCCTGGAAGCCACCCGTTTTCGCGACTTGTGACGTGAGCTTCGATTTGCTGCCTGATCGATGAGTCATCATCAAAATACCTGTACTCGCCACGTTGGAAACAGGTTGCTTTCCTTCCAATACTTTTCCTCCTCACTTCCGCCATGCCTGTCCGCAGAACTCCGAGTGCGTGCTGCACGTGTAAGTTGTGCGAGGTATCACGCTTAGTGTTAGCGATACCTTCCACCGACGGTGTTGATGGTGCTTTCAACGTTGCTTCTGCTTACTGGCGACCGTGGTGCTGCTGTTCGGTGCCGCTGTCGCATGCTGCGTTACGCCGAATCAAATGCTCTTGTCCTTGTAGCTTCAGTAACAGTGGAAGCGGCAGGGCAACAAGCACAGCCACATCCTCCAGACAAATGCCTGCGGCTCCGCTAGCGTTTGCTAACTGATGAATCACAGAAAGATGCTCCGGCTACTTACGGGATGCTCTGCTGCCATTTCTGCTGCTTCCATACTCATTTCAGTACTCTGTGGAGCCTCATTTGTCTATGCGGCGCATATCGTCTATTTCTGCGGCCACAGCTCTCTCCCCATACTCAGCAAACAAATTTGCTGTCCTTCCATTTTGAAGTTTTCTGCTGCTAATTCCGATGGTCTTCTGTCACCACATCGCTTTCTGCGCGCTTTCTGCCCTATGCGGTCATCCTCAGCAGTCTCTCTTATTGCAGAATCCTCTTCTACGCTTTCTGCTGTATGTCTGCTGGGGCAGACGATTTCTCTAAATCCAACGTTTCTCTCCCTGATAAGTTCAATATCTCCACTTCACTCTCTCCTCCTACTTCTCCTCTATCCAGGTCTCTCAGTACGGGAAGCATGTCGACGCTCGTGCCTGCTGAAGGGCGAGGAGGACATGAGCACACTCGTGATGCCCCTCAGCGCTCTCCACAGCAGTATTCGTGACAAAATAGCCACCAATTTTGTAGTTATCAGTCCTTCCTGTACATTTTCTCTCACCAGCTCTGTAATTTTCATCCTCCTCTCTGCAATATGTGTTATCACTTCTGTTCTCCACAGGATCGTACATGCACTCTGTATCACCATCCTTGTTACCCTTGTTTCTAAACACTCCGTCAGACTATTAGCGTTGTCCTCAACCTATCGTCAACCTTCTCTGTGAATGGTCCCCTCGTCTGCATTCTCTCCACCGCACCATCTATCACCCACTTCTAATACGTGCCGATATCTCGAATATGCCTGATGCTGATATGTAAGTCTCTGGAAGCATCTCCCCCTGTACCGAGAGCTTCCATCTCTGGTGTGTTCAATACCTCCTCTCCACTCTCTCCTCCTATCTCTTCTCTGTCCAGTGGCTCAGTACGGAAAGCATGGTGATTGTCATACCTGCTGTAGGCCGAGGTCGTAAAAACACTCGTGGTGCCATCAACGCTCTCCACCAGGGTACTTGTTACATTTGTTCTGTTTTCAGCATATATAGTCAAGATATGTGTTGTCCCTAGTCCTCATCTCATTCTCTGTCACTACCTCCATAATGTTCGTCCTCGTCTCTACAGTACGTGTCACTGCTTTTGTGTGCAACAATGTGGTGTGTACACCTCTGTATCACAATCTTTGTAAACATTTGTTACTCAACACTCCGTTCGATTATTAGCGCTGTCGTCATACTCTCCTCCACATACTCCGTGAATGTCTCCGTCGTCGCCATTCTTTCCCCCCGCACTGTCTATCACCTTCTCTGGCACATGTTATCTGTGCAGTGCCTTCGGCGGTATGCCAGCTGATTCAAATTAATCCACCAAGCTCCTCGTTGCGCATTCTGGAATCGTCAGTCTATCCTCAATCCTCTCTGCTGGTAATTCTGCTGTTTCCTCCTCCACCTCTACAGTCCCTATATCATTGCTCTCTGCGGGTATTCAAGCTGTTTCCTCCTCCACCTTTAGAATCCCTTTTTCATTCGCCGGTATGGTGCGTGGTATCGCACGTACATCCGCGTAACCCTCTGGCGTCCCTATGCAGCTAAGCCGTTAAAAACTCCTTTCTCCCGGTGTCCTGTGACTACGTGCTCCGGCCGCATAGGAAAATCATGATGTCCTGTGACTACGTGCTCCGCCGCATAGGAAATCATGAAATTGCCGAGGAGCGTTGATGGAGATTCCGTTGATTTTTCCTCGAGAGCTGTGGTGGTCATAGGTATCTCCTACAGCAGCAGCACATGATATCTCAGTCGTCGTAGCATCACCTCTCTTTGATAACACCTTGAGGGTTGTAGAGTCGGGGAGGTTTCTGGGGAAAGCCTTTGAGCGAAGAGCTGCATTTGTCTTCGCCATAATAACACCCAACTTTCTACACGCGCCAGCAATCCTCCTTCCCCTCAGGTACGCCGAGACATCAGTCTCCTCCCTTCTTCACGTCAAAAGCCATTTTGTTCTCTCTCCTTCAAAGCTGAAGCTTCTCATTACTTCCACAGTTGTCTTGAGATGTTCTCGGTTCGAACCCTTTTCCTCCAGAATTGTTTGAACCGCCGCTTGTACACGCCAAGTGCCAGAATACTTCGATCTGCAGCCGTTCTGGCACCTGTTATGGTATGTAAACACGCAGAAGACAAAGGATCGCATCCTTTATGAGCGTCACGAGCCCGCGCTCTCCGTACGAGAAGAGGTTGGCGGCGCGGCCGCGCGGAGGATGATGACTAGGTGCCCGATTGCAACAACATCGTAGAAAGCAGACGGCGCGAAGTTAGCCCACAGCGATTTCTCATTTTATCGTAAAATGCTAAGAGGCTGTAGACCGAACACACCAGTGCACGGCAGCAGACGTGGGCGCCGGGTTGTGTCCACACCCCTTCAAGACGCACATACACTGTCAAGGAACGTAACCAGCTGGAAACGGCGCGCTCACCTGCGTCTGTTCCAACGAACCGTCGCTGGTGCTGAGCACCCGGGACCCGGTTTCTCCTGTCGTATTCACGAAGCCAGCGTCCACGCCCGGAAACATCCGCTGTCAGAATGTTACCAGACGCGTTCGTGTTAGGATGGGGATCACTACGGTGTTAACCAGTACAGTTCAAGAAATTTACGTAAATTTCACCTCCGTATACATGCAACTGTATACAATCATAGATACAAATGTGAATAATTTTGGGAAAACGGAATGAGCGCATTAAATGGATGAATATAGAAAGTCTTCTCCGAACAGGATTGAACGCCTCGTGTGTGTGATGTAAAATTTGCCAGGTGAGCGAGAGGAATGTTACGAACCCACCAGGAGGTCCAACAAAGACATAAGCGGGAACAACCCATCGCTGTCCGCGTCCATACATTCCGGCTGACGCGGCGCGGCCTGCCCGGAAGATAGAGAATCGAAGCGTTGCTACGAGCATGGCACCCAAGCTGCGTCGACCACACACAGGAAACCTGAGTTGTAACCTATCTGTGCACGGTGACGGAGCGGAGAAACTAACCGTGAGCGCCTCCATTTTGCACGATTTATACGGAAAAGTGGGGGTCCACGTGCTAAAAGCAGCTCATGGTGCCCATCGATGACGTATCACTATCCGAGCGTAGTCCCGCCAGAAGTGACTCGACAGGCAGATTACCTATACCACGGTTAGCTCCTCGAAAAGCAGCATACTAAGGACGAGCTATGATCCTTTCAGCATGATGTCGCACACGCAGAGGAAGCAGCCGACTAATGCCGTCGTGAGGGACCTCAGTAACAGGAGACACGACTCCTGCGATAGTGTACGGACAACGTACTACAAGTCAAACGTTTTCCAAGGGCTTTCCTCGACTGGTCGGACACTTAGAGGCTTTCGAGGCCTTGATTTATTCGTACAGGGCTCTGGTAATTCGTGGGCCTCCGCCCACCGCCGTCAATATCTGGAACAGAAGAAAAATGCGTTTATGCTGCGCCTCGTTGGTGTTTAAGCCTGTGAAAATGGTGCGGGTTATCCGCGCGCAGACGGACCCCAAATCTGCAAAGGACTGATAGCTGTGTGTTACCCTGTCCTACTGGTCAACATTAAGATTGGCGAGCGTCAGATAGCGGCCGCCAGCGAGTGCAGGGGGCACACAACCGAGTCGATGACATGTACGAGTAGTGTAAGACACGTGAAGGGTCGCGGTCATGCGAAGAAAACCTGATTTTGACTGTTTAACAAAAGCGTCTTACGGACTGCTCGTATGGACAGCCTGATGGAGGTTGAAGGCAACAGAATGCATCGGCGGCCCGCAGTCGTGAGCCAGTAGGGCTGGTGCGCTCTCGAAAGTTCACATATTGGGGAAAAAGTCCAGACAGGGTCCAATGTGTATTTCAGCGAGGTCTGCGACGGCTTCATGTGATGCGAACAGTTCACCAACTGCACTTGAAAAAGCCCGCGTAGAGTAAGGAGAAATCAGGGCATGATACAGTGACTCTTTCAGTGAGGATGGTGAACATTCTCTGAGGCGGCAGAGGCACAAGTAGAACAACTGTAGCATAGATCCTATTGTGAGTGCTCGCGTCTTTGTGGTGATGTCAAGGTCTTTGCTTTTCAGTATGAATTTGCGAACTTGTGTGCCGTGACCTTTTGAGCTGTGACCGAAATTGCAACAAAGCTGCCTTATACAATTAGCGCAGAGTGCCACCGCTTTCACGCGGAAGATGACGCGTTCCCTTCGTTGCGGCGTACAAATGCTAGCGAGACCCTATTCGCTGCGCCTGCGGTGAAGATGTCCATCGAAATGGGTATGAACTGTGGAATGCCTTGAAAGAGCTCACGATTCATAAGAGCATGTGCCTGCCAGTTATATTCTCACAGACCACGCTGGTTCGTCCGTGGTCTCTCTACGACGCGTGCACTCAGCACGGTTTGTGAAAGCGACCCTAGTGCCAACCCGGAAATCCAGACCGCTACAGCCCTCCCTGTCCACACCAGGATACGGCCTCGAAACACGAGTCCAAGCACTCCCTAGTCGAGGACTCGTGAATGGAGACCGCTTCTCAGAAGTGCTAAGCGTGTTTCGTTCCTTCCTGCCTTCAGTGATGGCGCACTCCAAATCAGACCTGACCTAGGTCCTAGGCTCCGTGCACGGCCGTGTTCCGCGAGCAGCAACAAGTGGGCCGCCGTAACACGCGATGTGACACGGGGTCAAGGACACATGCTAGCAAGACTTTCGTCGTGGGTCGGACGGCATGTTGACTAAGGTCAGGCTTGTCCGGAAGCAAATACACCTTTTCGCAACAGTCGTCACAGCGACTTCCCAAAAGAGGAAAGGTGTCCGACCACCGGAAACCCGCATATAAGCCGCACGTGCACGAGACGGCCACAACCGAAATTCGAGCCTCTACGCGCCTTGGCGGCCGCCACCTGGTAGCGAGGTAGATAATGGTATGAGTCTGTCCGCTTCTGTAGAGAAACCGATGGAGTTTCCTTCGGAAGGCGAGAGTCGCAACTTCATAGCCAACGGAGGTCTGTCCAGCAAGGGGTTCTTGCTAGGTGGAGGTCACAACTAAATACCCCAGGTGTTCGGCTTCTAAGTAAACACCAGCTTTGCAGGTACCCAGCAACACTGCATCACATGATAGTCGCGATTGCCGTTAGGAAGCTTCAGCGCAAGGTTTACGCGGAAAGCTAGATCCGCTCTCCCTTGTAACATGCTGCTGCTTTGATCCAGCAGTACGTCACTCGCAATAGTGCATTCGAATTTTCACTCTTCGGCAGTGCGAGCCAGCGGCATAGCTTGCCGTCCACAGCAGGCGTACGTCATGGTGATTGCAAAGGGAAGCGTGGCCGGCAGAAGTGTCGCGTCATGCACCTAAATTACTGACCGCCAGCAGTGATCATTCCACTAATCCTGCAGCCTTCCTGTGAAACAAGGCAACACGGCAGACGTCTACCCCGCAGGGGGTTGGACTATATTTCTTACGGCCGTTAACTCCTCCGTGTACCGGAAATGCAGCTGTAGAGTCACATTCCTCTATGCGTCGAGAGGCGAGTTGTCAGCTTGAGGACAGACTGCCTTTTTGTGTATCACGTATAAGCGGACGACAAAGAGAATAGGGGAGGTCCGAAGAAGGACACATAGATTCTTGAACATGCGCGGTTACATACCACCACATGGGAAAGGGGCTTCTGCCCTGACGTTTCGTCGGAGCGGTGCGATGTCCAATACATCTGTTGCCGGTGGGCACCACCCACAAGGTCCCCCGCCCGCCAGGGTCGTGACTAACCCGGTGCGCACGAAAGGACCGGCGAAGGCTGGGGTCCTGAGCGATCTGCTTACTACAGCGGCAATCGCTGTAAGGATTTACACGGAGCCCTCGTGAGAAGAGGGAAAGCGTCTTCCGGATTAAATATATCATAGCTTTGAGAACATCGTTGACAAGGATCTGAGCACACATTCGGACAGCCAGTCTGTCTACCGCTGTGTGACGTCTCATAGTTGTACAGGGTGTAATGAACTCTTAACACACACACGTCAACGAGCACGAGGAAGCTGCCATGTTCGGGTTTGGTTTTATTTCAGTGAGCCTCTAAGCGCGTCTTCCTCCACGTGCCCAGGCCGAGACGAATTTGCAGGTCCACGTTTTCGCGACGTATCTCACAAGGCAGCTGCACGATCCTGTGAGCGTATCCTTTGAGATGCAATTAAGGATACTGAGTACATATGAGCACCTAGTCCAGGGTAGCCGGGTTACAGGACCATCCTTCATGTATGCCAGGGCACGCGCATTCAGTGGTTTCCAGTACACACTTGTCCGTCCTGGTATACGACGTACGTATGCGGTCTTCCGTGGTCGTTTTCAAAGTGCGCCCTGACCTGGTGAACTAGTCGGTGTTTACGCAACTATTACCATGTGCTTGTAGCACCACATATGTATGACAACACAGCATCCTGTAAGACGGTATAAGGATTCCGGCCTTCCATCGAACTTCCTGTCCACCTGCCATTCATGCTTTGCACGTGGGGCGTATACGGTGCCGACGTCCGCGTGTATAGACGGCACGTCAACTGGCAAGTTGTTGCCTAAAACGCACTAGTCGTCTATTTGCACGATTCCGCACTTCTACGTGACTCGAGTCCTGTGCCGCCGTATATGAAGTGGACTACAGAAAGCAGGTCCTTCACAGTGGTGCCCGCGTATTCTCTCATTCCGTATCGACTCGTTCATCGCGACCACAATCGAGGGTTCCCCGCACAGGTAGAAAAATTCACATACCTCTTTTCACACATATCAGCAAAGGTGTGGATCCCTACGCACCTATACAAAGATTCATATGAATATGTGAGTGCCTTGACCTTCATGCATATATGTAGGCGTAGGGCACTGTCGATCACACGTAGAGGTCGCCCGCCTCCTCGACAGGCTTCTCAAGCGCACCGAAGAGGACGTGAACGCGTACCTCTACGCACGCCTGCATGCTTATATATATATATATGAATATGAATGAACATACCTGTGGCCCACATTTCTCTCGAGACTTCCGTTGTATGAACATATGCCATCTTCTACTCCGTCATCATCTGAAGTGACGACGCGCCGCAGGCGGTCGTCCACGTACGTCTCTGAATGCTGGTTCGCCGGGACCCACTTGCAATTACGCGCCCGTATCTTCTCATGTACCCAGGCACAGCACACTGGTCCCCCATATGGTCTGTACTTTTCCGCTTCTGTCACAGCATGCGTGGGCAGCACTTCAGAAACAGCGCTTTTCAGAGGGTAGAGTTCACAGAGAGGTGCTCGAAGTATTTCCCCTTAGCTGTTACACAACGTATATAAAAACAGTTGAACACTTTTATACGTACTTACGGATCCACATATTTACACGAGCGAACCCACTGACACGCGGACATATGCGGTGTTCCCCTCGTCGGTGGCACGTCTCGCCTGGATATATATGTACATTCCTTCAGGCACATGTTTGAGCAGCGACATTTTTGGCCAGGTGAGGAGGTCTGCACCTGCATACGTTCCCTTGTGTATTACCTGCAGAGGCACGCCGGCGTCGATCCACAACCGACGTTTCAGATGGAGGTATGCTTCCGTGCCTCCATGATGCATAAGTATTACAAATGAAAAAAGCGTAAAGCTGCCTCCCAAGTCCGTAGAAATGAACACGGATGCGCACGAGGATCACCGAGACGGGACCGGAAGGTTGCAGACGTGTCTAGTACAAATATCTGAATCAGGATCTAGGCAAAACGGGAAAGTCAAACAAAAACAAGGACATCTGAGATGCGCAGACAAAACTCACTAGACAGGCCGCATCCATACTGTAGAGTTAACAGCACACGGCCGAGACAATTAAAGCAGGACATCTAGTGAGTATGGACGAATATTTCGGCTCAAAGCTCCTGTGGCCGTTGAGTGAACACGACATGCGTGTGCATGCTTAGCGGTAGAGCCTCCTCGAGTCTAGTGTGACCAAAACTGTCAGCCTTCAATAAAAATAGCCCACAGGCTGCTTCTCATTATTGACGCGCCTGTTTTCTGATTCCGAAAGGAATTATTTGGCCAGCGGCCATATCTGTGGTTTAAAGGGAAGACGACGTGAACACCATGGCAGCATCGGTGGGTAGGCCTCGAGCTGGTTCGCCCAGGATGGCGACATGCTGATGCGGCGGTAGCCAGCACGCTCGGCCGCTCTTTCTGATTATGGAATGGTATCCTTTATGACAGGTCTTTCAGAGAAGCTAATTTAACGTATGGATCAACACAGAGTGCCAAGTGCATGGTGCTAGCGTCGGTGTGCAGCCGTACACCATGAGTCGCGAGTGTTCAATTTTTATTATTTGCCCCGCAGCATCTCTCGCTTGTCAATACTATAATGATTAGGCCGTGAATAAGTAGCGAAACGTCCGTGCAGAGGCCAGTTCTCCATGTAACTGCAAAGAGTTTACGTACACCTCGCCAACGTGGAGTAGCATTCCTAGAGCTGCGTCCTTCACGGCAGGGACATATATAAGCGACGCTAACTCCGGTGTCCGGTCTGTTACTTTTAAAAAGTTTAAAGTACCGTACGCAGACTATTTCTTAGGCAGATTGTAGGGAACTCGTGTACACCTTGCCAGCATCGGTGTACACCCGTACAGCTGCGTGTGCGACGACGACGCCGTGTTCTCATGCATCTAGCGCTCTTCATGACTATTACTATGCTTCTCGAAAAACATAATAAGTTATTTGCACAACGGCTGCTTCTTCGAGATAAAGCGAGGATATCACGTGCGCCTTGCCACGGCCGCTGTGTAGCGGGTACAGCAATGCGTCAGCGGACGGTTATAAACTGGTACGGCGCTGACCAACAGTAACCGCGCTGTGCTCGTCTCAAGGTTTTTCGCCAGTCCTTCGAGGAGCGCAACTCTACTGCAGAAGAATAACGAGAGCTTGAACACTGGGTAAGATCGTGTGTGCAGCTCTGAAGTTACAGGTCAGAGTATGTCGACCGGCACAGGTGGATCTGGTTTTTTCACATTCTAAGTGTCGGCCTCTTTGTTCCCCACTGAATCCGCCGGCTTTGTATGCATACATGAATACACCATTTAACAGAGCCTTGGCCAATAAAAAAGCCGCTAGTCATCTCATGAACTCTGCTAAAGGGGAAAAAGTCATGATGAGATTTAAAGAGAATAGAACGATTCTGATGTAACACAAAGAGGTGAATCAGTAGCTCAGAAGGGACGGAGCTACTTGGATATATAGATATATATACATATAAATAACATATATTCATATAGCCTCTAAGTACCATCTTGCTGGGTACGTATGGTGGGGTGTGTGTGTTTCTCCTTGAGGGATTCAGAATACACCTGCGACTTAGTAATGAAGTAGGAAAGCACGCCGCCAAGTGTTGTGCGTGCGTGATGTCGCTGTGCCGCTTTTGCTCTCAGTGTGACATAGAAGACTGTGTGTGCTATACTTAACGTGACACAAGACAAAGGACGTAACAGACTGTGCTTTGGTAGGTGAACAATATATGTTTACTTACACATTATGAGAGGCATCTTGCCTGGTCACAGTGCCATGAGAGCCTGTGGGTAGATGGCGCGGCAGGCAAAAACACGCACGTGTGCGTACATAATTATGTAGTTAGAACAGTACGTTGCGGGACGTACACGCTCATATGTACTCCCGGATGTTTTGAAGTGTATACTTTATAAACACAAGTACATTCATTCGTAGCGACGAGCATATACGTGTACGTTACGTCCACCTACCTGTACATGTGCGTACACATAAACACGCACACACATGCACCCACACGCAGACACAGAGCATGGATGTATTATCACCTAATCTATATATGGTGTGTATCGCCATAAAAACTTGCATACAAACCTTCTCATCCCGAGACATCCTTGCAGCAACATCAGTATATATGGTGTGTTTTCAGCATTTAGAGAAAAATTAGTAATTGCATGTGTTTATATAAGAATACATGCATGGTTTCTTATTCGTATACGTACATGTCTGTAGGAGTAGTGCGCACATCCACTGATAGGCTTTCGTTGTGGAATGCACACACATACATACACATATATATAGCAATCAGTTGCTGACGCCTACAAAAGTGATTGACGTACGAAGATTCATTACAGGAGAGTACATTGTACTTACCCCTACACACCCATGACTTTTTAGCGTGTCAGGAGCCTGTCTAGGGCACACGGTGATATTCCTTTGTATGTGCTCGGTCGATGTTGCACCTACAACATACTTCAGTGGGAGGAACGTGGAAGATATCTGGCGTCCTTTTGCTGGCTGGTCAGTAATGATGCTCTATCTGCACAACGCGTTATCAGTTTTGAGATCCCGAGGAAGTTCGTATGTGTGTTAAGCATATGCTTATACACTTTGTTTCCCTGGGATAATGACACTCATTCCAGCCCTGCTGTCAAGTGTGTACATATATGTACATGAGAGTGTGTATGTATATGTGTATGTCTATATATGTATGTACGTCTATGTATATGTGTATGTCTATGTATATGTGTATGCTCATGTCTACGTCTATGTATTTGTATACGTACATGAGTACATACGTATACGTCTATGTCGATGGGTCTGCTTACGTGTACGTATAAATATATGCACACGTCAGTGTGTATGTATACGTATACGTCCATTATATGTATGTGTCTATAGCCACGTATACCTATATGTTTATGTGTATATGTGTATGTGTCTATGTCAAGGTACATGTGTACCTCTATGTCTATGTACATGTATATGCTTACGCATATGCACATTTATATGTATGCATCAATATACCCCTTTTTTCAACTCGAAGGAGGAATGAAAATTGACTGTCTAGTAATGACGGAAACGGGTATACGTATTAATTGGTTGAGGACAAGCCACAGTAGACTCACTTTTTGCAAGCGTAGGCAAAAAACCAAATGCCACAATGGATCATATGAAAAATTTCCAGGTCTCGCAGATTGTTCATTAACACATTGCTACCACCTTTCGTCTCGTGTACATGCACATACACGTAGATATATACGTATACATAGGCAAAGACATATACCTGAGCCTATACATGTACGTACACACATACAGACACGTATACATAATATCACGGAGACATATTGATGTACCTACATATACATATAGATATACATACATATACATAGACACAGATATACACATATACTTATACATAAACATATGCATATTCATCCTACATATATTTGCATACCCACGTAGAATATACGTATCCGTATACATATGCATATACACATACACATACACATGTACATAAACATCTACATACACATATATATATATATATATATATATACATGATATGTATACATATGCATACACATATACATTATACATACACACTGGCGTATAGAATATACATACACATATACATATGCATGTACAAGTACATAGGCGTATCCATACACATATACGTAGACATATATATATATATACATAAACATATACATATACGTGCACATATGTATATACATTTACATGTACGTAGACAGACATACACATACAGATGAACATAGATATATACGTAGACGTAGACATATACAAACACATCTACACATGATGGACATATAGATGTACATGTACATACACCTATACATATACATAAGCATACACAGAGACATACAGGTATACATATATATACCCACGTATACATAAACATAGACTAAGGCATGGCCATATACATAAACATAGACATAAACATGTACATATTCATAGACATACCCGTATACATATACATATATTCAGACACAGACATATATATAGACATACACATATACGTATACATAGACGCAGACATATACATATACATGTACATACGTATATACACGAACATGAACAAATACATTCTCATCTAGGTGTACATGCACATAGACGTCGACATACACATATACATAGACGTATACATAGATATGGACAGACACATATACATATACATATACGTAGACATTCACCTACACATACGCATACACATACACATAATTTGAAAAGATACATATTACTGTATACACGTGCATATGCGTAGACACCTGCATACACATACACAGATACATATACATATAGCTAGACCTGTACATATACATATACATAAAAATATACATTTATAGTATACGTATACCTATGTATCATGCCCACATGTATGCATACCTGTATACATGAACTTATCAACAAACATATATGTATATGTATATATATACATATATACATACATACGGGGACATAGATATAAACACAGACGTGTGCACAGACATACACATAGACATGATCATATATATATATATATATGTACATATACATACATACATAGACATATATGTTCTTGTAGATATGCATATACATACATACACACACACGTATACATATGCATTGCCAGTGTACATATACGTATGCCTTATATGTATATATGCATCGGCATGTATAGATGCGTACATATATGTAGACGCGTGGGTATACGTAAATATCTACATATACGTGTACATGCATTCGTATTTACTGTAGGCGGTCGTATTTTTACATGTGTATATATGCCTTCACATATGTGTTCAGATTCACATATTTGATATCAATTGATGTCCTGAACACAACGTGCTTTGAATGCATAAACCTGCCTCTAACCTTTAATGACATCTGTATTTTATGAGTATCTCTTTATGAGTATAAATCGTCTTCGTTCACATGCGTATGTTCTTGAGCTGTTGATGTCGCTGTCCATTCTGTCTTTCTATGCATATTACCTTGCAGTCGGCGCCAAGCTTGCCGCGGCTGCTTCTGCTATGCAAGCTGCTGCTCCTAAGGCTGCTGCTGCTGGCTTTGATGTCTCTCCTGCCGTTCCTCCCTCGGCGTGTTCGTAAAGAATACGCGTTCTGGTACGTCCGCCACTTTCCCGCGGTGCGCTTCTTCGGTGGAAGCACGTGTTGACGTTGTGGCTTCGCGGCCCTTTTCTCCACTGTCCTCTATAACTGAAGTGTAGATTCGTGAATAAAAAAAACGTACACAAGCTACACGCCGGTCTTTAAAATGCAACACACAGGTGGCACTAAAGGCTTTTCTTTCACAAGATACCGTGCTTCTTTCTGTGTGTCTGCAGCTGCGCTGGACACATATTGCGACACATAAGCGTGAACAGTTATCAGCTGCCGTTTTCTGTGTCTGTCTACATGTATTTCTTTGGCATACATATACATACATATATACGACAAAGAAAGCGAAAGGGACACATAACTACAGACACAAATGCTGCCACATTTGCTCATCTGTATGTGTCGTGACGTATGTCTGTAAGAACAAGTTTTTCTCTGGTTTCTTTTTTATGTCTAGAGGAAAGTCAGTGAGAGAGGATGGGACACAGGCACACATGTATATATGCTGACGCGTTTGCATCTCTTTTATGATTGACATTTTTCTTTCTTTGTGTGGATATATATAGAAAAACGCGAAGAAAAGGAGAGAAAAAATATACGCATGTATGATATATATATATATATATGCTAGCGCATTTGTGTGGAGATACATACTTTGAGGTATGAATGTAGAAATACATCTGTGTCTTTCCCTCCTGTTTTGTTCTTCAAGGGCCTGTATACGAGCCTCAAAGAAGTAGTGGGGGGAGGGAACACGCGCCGAAGATCTAGACAAATCTGTGCACTGAAACGCGTACTCGCTGTGTATGTTGTGCCATATACACTCAAACACTTTGAGATTTTTTCTCTATTGTTTTCATATAATATATGCGCATATATATATATATATATATATATGACTCTTCAGTCCAGCACACATTTAAAGGAATATGGCGCCGGTCATCAGCACTCGCGGGGCATTAGTGTCTTTTTTGTTGACAGCTTATGTGTCATTTTCCTCCAAGGGATTGTTTGCTTGTCCCCGAAAGATCTGTTATAGGAATGTACCGCCAAATCTTTGTAGGCACTGACACTGCTGCACGCATGCAAGGGAGCGAAGGAACAACAACAACGTATGAAGGTCCTCAACATTCGTAAAATTACAAACAGTAGCCGTCTCTACGTATGGGCAACGAAGATCTGCTGCAGCTTCCGCGCGCATTTCAGCGTTGAATGCTCGTATTCTGGCAGCCAAACTGAATGAATGGATCTGGTCAGTTCGTTGTGGATTTGCCAGGGCACGACGGTTTGCACTAGCTCGCAGGATAGTATCAGCTGCCTCTGACGCCGCTGTTGCTGCTGTAAGTTGTCCTGCTTTGGCTATTTTTGCTGTTGCTTCTATTGTTGTTGTTGAAGAGACCCTTCCGCACCGTGCATTGCAGGAGTCACACTATGACGTAGAGGAAATGGTTCAAGTGCTTCTACACCGGTGGCAGCGTCATCCACGATAGCTCTGCATAAAAAGAGAAGAATAAAAGTGAAAGAGCGTTGATTAAGGCTTCTTTTTAAAGAATACTCCCGCAGCCCCTTGCAGATCGGCGTGTGACCACCCGTATCACGAACACGCATTGTAGGACAAAAGCTTTTTCTCAGTTCATACCTGATAAGACCTTTTTCAGATCAGTAAGACTGTGATAGTGTCATAGCGCTAAATCCTCGTCATTTACCTACACACCCATCTATCCCCACTTTGTGAGGGGGACGCTGATCTAGGTCCACAAAATGCATGTGCAGTTCACTGCGCCCACACACCTCAAATCCTACTCGCTCTATATCTCTGTTATACCGTCAAGCCACTACTACCCTCATCAGGAAGAGCGGCAGGAAGAGCACTATCCAGATAGGGCGAAGCGGCAGCAGCAGCAGCACTGCCACTTGGTGTAGGGTGTCAGTATCGTGGGGCACAGACGTGTGCTCTTCCTTGGAATGGGTGCTAGCAGCAGCGGTGGTCTCACGTTTTTAATAGCACGCGGCAGCACCAACCTGAAAAGCTCTATCAGAGCGCGAAATAATCATCACTTCAGTATATGTAGGGGTTATGCTAGCATAAGGGATAACACTAATAACAGTCCCCCAAGTAGCAGCAGCACATCAGAACCAGTAGTAGTAGTATTACCAGTGATAAAACTTGCAGGTAGAGTAGAATCCGTAAGCGTAGCATAGGTCACAGCAGCAACAGGAGGAAGGATTGTAGAAACACTATTAGCTCTTCAGAGGAACCGTGGCACGAGCCTACAAACAGTCCCTTCAGCTGCAAGGAACGGCAGAACAAAACATGTCCATGATTGAATCTGTCACCTTGCTTTCCAGCCATAATTTCGGAAATTACCGTTGTCCCGCTGTGCAGGAAAATGGTATTGCCTATCCCACATTGAATACCATCGTATAGTTTCCCCCACTCCCTGTTTCGGTGCCACTAGTGGTTCCTTCTGCTAATAGAGAGCAGCTGTGCCTGCCATGGCTTCTGCTGTCATTGCTGCTACACAGCGACACTCTCGCCGACCACAGCGTCAGGAACCAGCACAAAAAGCAAGTATTACCAGACGCTGAAGAGCCAGATGCGCCACCGGAACCTATTGTGACAGTACATAGAGTGTGGCGGCGCACTCAGACAGTGCAGAGGAAACAGCAGGTAGTGCAGGGGAGGCAACGGACAGTGTATACACCACAGCACGCATTGTAGTTATAGCTGCATGTGTTGTAGACACCGCACAAGGCATGGCGCACGAAGCATTAGCGGTGCATACGAAGCAACAGGCGTTGTATACACCGGGGAAGGCAGTGTAGATACCGCAGCAGACCATGCAGAGAAAACAGCAAAAAAACGTGTGCTGTAGAACACGAAAGAGAAAAATATAGCGGGAGTCAGTGATAAACGCAGCGTTCTGTCGTGGCAGAGGCACCAAAACAACGCCACCGTTTTTGTATTGTAGCAAAACGCCGTGCTGCTCGCTTTTTCGTACCTTGACTGCACTAGGTGCCATATCAGGTCAAACGTCAATATGCTAACGAGCGTCGGTGCTGCCGCCTTCTCGGTGGCGCTTTCAGTACTGCGGAAATCCGCCCAAGAATACGCTGCATTACACTTCTCAGTAATGTGTCTTCTTTGACATTGTGGAAGCACCACATCGTTGTTGTTCTTTTAGTGCTATAGTAGCGAAAGTTGCCTACGGTGTTGTAATAGATTCTGTCCAGTAAAGACTTTTCGCCTGCTGCTGGTGGAGCTCCACCTGTACTTGCAACCTCCCTCCATTCTCGTACTACAGCTGCGGACGATGCTGCTGATGATGCTGCTTTGATTGGGATCAGGACGCTTCTGGTTTACAGTCCTTGATAAAGCAGCGACTGGCGTTGTTACGTTTGGTCCTGTACTAGCGAGGATCGTTGCTGCTGCTGTCGCTCGTGCTGCTTTTTTACGTTAGAACAATTCCGCGCACGTTGACTCTGCCAAAAGCGCTTACATATGGGATCTGCTACTGTTGCGTCATCACGCGTACGGTCAGCGTATGCAGCACTCTTACGTAGAGCGGCTTAAAAATGGAGATCTCTAAGCAGGTGTTACGCCACGGACCCTTCTAACAGTGCCGGCACATCGCTACCGTCTGGTTCTTCTTCTAGCTTATCCGTCTCATGCGTCGTAATTTGTGCATCTTTACGTTGATGTGGCTGCTGCCCGTAATCTTGCGTGACAGCATGCCTGAATTGATTTTCTCTACTGGGAATGTTTCAGCTGGTACTGCTGCAATGCCAGTGGGTGCCGCAGCAGCGAGTGTCTGAATGGCGCGCTTTCTGCTGCTTCTGCTGCTGGTGCTAGTGCAACTGCCGACCCTTGGTGATATATCTTTAGCACTGTTGCGGCTCCTCTCAGTTCCTGACCATGACAGCACCGATACCCGTACGTCCTGCAGCAGCTGCTGCCTACCGATCTTCAAAAGCACTAGAAGCGGCTCCAAATATCTCTTATTGAGAGAAAAGAGCACACGTGCTTCCACGTGTCCACCTCTTCGAATGAATATAGAGACCATGCTGCTTCCAGACATGTGCCTATTCCTGCAGCTAGAAGCGCAGAGTCGGACCGTTTTCGTTCTTCTCGTCCTGCGGTGGCTGCCGTTGCTGTTTCTGTAGGACCGCCTTCTGGAATTCCCAGAAATGTATAAGCCGCACAAAAAAATATACAACGGAGACATTATTGACGGTGCAGCAGCAAGCGGCAATCTTTCACTAGATATTGGGAAAGCACGGACGAAGAGCTCCGTCAGGAGGGTGTATCTGCTGCTTTGCTCTGCTTCCCATTGCACTGTGCTCAGTGCCGCCGAGCGTTGTGCATGTATAGCACCAAGGCAGTGAGTACAGCTTGATGCTGTGCTGACACGGGCACTCTGCATAGTCATTAAAGCACATTTCTCTTCCTGTTGCTGCTACACTACATTCAGTTGTTGCTTCTGCCAGTGCTCCCCCCGCCGTTGCAGCTTCGTCTGCTGCTAACACTACTGATAGCAGCTGCGGATCATCGGCGTCGTCGGCGTTGGACGTTAAATCTTCAAACACCGAAACCCATTGATGCCGTTTCCCCCAGTTGCTTAGTACTTGATTTTCCTGTTTTCGCTGAAGCTGCTCCTGCTGCTGCTGGTGTATCTCCTTCTCGTACTGCTGCGTCGGGGGCTATCATATGTCCCCGTTCCACATCGTCACTCTTCCGCGTCGGTACTCTGTCTTTAATTCTATCACTATTTCTTTTCTCTCTCCTGCCATAGAAAATCTCTTTTCCTCTACAGTTAAACTATCACACTGCTTTTCTTCCTCCTTTTTCATCTCTTCCTTCTTCGAGTGTGTCCTCCTGCTACGTACTCGTCCTCCTGTCGCTCCTGCTGCACTGACGGCTGTTGCCCCCCATGAAAGCAGAGAAGAAACAGCAGCAAACACTGCGTTTACAGAAAAAACAGCAGCAGCAATGCTATTGAACATGTCAAACTCGGCGGAGCTAATCGACGAACACCAGCAAGCAAGCGTGCTTGCTTGTTGATTTTCGTCTTAGCGCGACCGTCCTGATTGCTTGTCGTCCCTCGTCTTTTTGCTAAAGGCGGCCGCTTCTTGGTGGCGGTGCTGCTGCTCGTCCTCTTCATAGTGTTGTTCGTAGTGTTGTTTTTTTTTCTCGGCAGTCCTTCTTGCTGCTGCGGCTGCTGCGGCTGGTGGTGGTGTTGTTGCTTCTCCTGCCGCTGCTATTGCGGTGCCTGGTATCGTTGCCCGTTGCTTGTACCTCTGTTTTATTTGCTGCTGAACGTGCAAAGGAAGGCGGCTTCTGGAACTCACTAGTTCTGCCACCTCGAAGCGAGCGTGCCGGATCATTATGGCATCACTGAAAATATCTGCCCTTCTCACATTGCTGAGAGCCTTCCTCTTCTCGGAACAATCCTGCCCTTTTTGTACCGACAATTCGAGTTCGTACTGCACCGTCTGTGTATATGTCGCAACTACTACACTCAGTAGTACCATTGATGATGCTGTGTATGGTGCTTTCGACGTTGCTTCTCTGCTGGCCATCCTGGTGTTGCTTCTTCTGCTGGTACTGCTACTGCGTGCTGCTTTACGACGCACAGGATTCTCGTCTCGTTTTAGCTCCAGCAACTGTGGGAGCAGCACCGCAGTTGAATTACCAACACCGTGCAGAAACGTGTCTGCTGCACGTCCTGCGGTTCCCTGAAGTGATGCTGAAGAGAAGCCTGGCCTGCTCTACGTTGTGACTGGTGTGGTCGCCTATCTTTTTTCCTTCCAGCACTACTGTGTAGTGCTTGATTATCAGTAGCACACATTATTTGTTTCTGCTACACCAAGGCTCACCTTACACAAACCACACATACTATCGCTCTCTTCTCATTCCACGCTTCCTGCTGATGCTTCTGTTTTTCTCTCTATCATAGCATCTCTTTCTGTAGCTCTTCCTGCTATATCCGGTCCTCCCTGAACAATCTTGGTTATTACCGGGACCTCTTCTGTGCTTCCGGCTGCTATGTTTGCTTTTGCAAACCTCTTCTGTACTCCACCGTTGGAACCTTTGAAGTGTGTAGCCTTTCCTCCACACTCTCTCCTGCTATCTGTGATCCATCCAGTTTCTCATCGAGGGAAGCGTGCTGATTCTCGTGGTTACTGGAAGCCAAGGAAGACGTCAAGACGCTCTCGGTGCCGTCAAACCTCTCTGTTACTGTATTTGTTATCTTAATCCGTTTTTTTCGTAAATGGCCACTACCTGTGTTGTCATCTGTCTTTCCATTAATTTACCAGTCACTATCTAAGTAAGATTTACCCTCGTCTATGCAATATATGTTAGTATTTCTATTTCTCACTATATCGTTTCTACACCATCTGCTATTATCTTTCATAGCTTACTTGTCACTATCTTAATAAGATTTACCCTTCTTTATGCAGTATGTGTTACTGTTTCTACTTCTTACAATATCGTTCCTAGTCCGTCTGCTAGTATCTTTCATATCTTTAGTTTCTCTGCAGTCCGTTCCGTTATTAGTATAATCCTGGGTCCCTCGTCTGTATGCACTGTGAATGTCTTAGTTCTTCCCGTTCCCTACCCCGCACTTACTATCACCGTCTCCTTTATTTCCGGTGTCTGTATTATGCCTCCTGCTTTACGTCGGCTGTTGCAAATCTCTGCTGCATCTCCCGCGTTCGGATTGCCAACAAGATCGATATTCTGTCTACACTTTCTCCCGCTACCGTTGCTCTGTTCAGTCTCTCAGTGTGCGAAGCATGATAAATCGTGTGGCGGCTGAAGGGGGAGGAGGACGTGGACACGCTAGTGGTGCCGTCAACGCTTTCCATTTTTGTATTTATTATAATCGCTCGCCCTCCCACAACGACAGTCACTACCTATGTTGTCTTCATTACTTCCTCCATAATCTGTATCACTGTCTCTTAATAGTCATTGTACTCTGCAGGGCGCTGCACTACTTGTGTTTTCCGCAGTATAATTCCAGCACTCTCCTTACTACCTTTGACACCACTTGATTCTCAAAACTCCCCTCTATGAGTCTTAATCAACAGCCTCTCGTCTACATGCTATGTAGATGTCTCCGTCGTCTCCCTCCCCTTAACAACACTCTGGATCGCCATCTCTTGTATATTCGATATCGTCACTATGCCTCCTGATGCTATGCCAGCTGATTTTAATTCATCCTCTGCGCTCTTTTTTTTCTAGAATACTGAGTGATCTCTTCATGCTATCTGCTCATACCTCAGCGGCTTTCTCTTCCTATCTGCTCATACCTCAGCGGCTTTCTCTTCCACCTATACATTCTCTATTTCGTCCCTTTTTTTCCTATGCTGCGTATTATCCCATGTGCATCAAGGTAACGCTCCGTCCCTGCTTTACTGGGATGACAGTTGAAATCTTCTTCCTCATGCTGCCCTCTGTCTGTCGGTTGTGGCCGCATACGCGCCTCAAAAATTGCCGAAGATAGTGACGGAGGATTTGCCGTTATTTCTTCAGAGCGGCATTGCTTAGCTGCGGTACGTGATGTCTCAGTCGTCCTAGCGTCACCATTCTCTGAGAATTTTTCTCGTGGGCGATGGCAAGGCAGGAAGTTGTTTTGGGAGAGCTTTGCATGAAAGAGCTGCACCTGTATACGTCATAACTTACTCAGTTTCCTAGCGCCGCCATTCATCCTCCTTCTCATTAAGTGCCCAGCGACATCATTCTCGCTGCTCCTGCCGTCAGAAGCAGTTGTACTCTTTCCTTAAGTAATTTTTCTGCTTCTACAGTTGTTTTATGATGTACCCGCTACAGTTCGTATCCTCCAAAGCTGTTTGCAACCGCCGCCCGTGCACCCTAAGCGCTAGAATACTTCAGTATGCAGTCGTGCTGCTGGGGCCTCTTATGGTTTGTGGATACGCAGAAAACGCCATGGTCGCCTCTTACCTGAATTTTTCAAGCGTCGCTTTCCCTGCGCGGCGTGGGCGATCAATGACTTGTAAATTGTGACACTCTAAAGGCCAAAGTTGAGGTATTTCAACGTATCTCATCGACTATCCAGTTATATAGAGCCAAACAGCGGACGGTTCACTGAAGTTCCAACGTGTATGTCACAGCCCTGTTTACTCGGTGTCGCCTGGTGCTGCGATTTCCTGGGATCGGCAGTGCGCATAAACAGGATCTCTGCCAATCTGAAGCAACATTTTCGTTGCTCACAGGTAGGCGAGATGCAACTTAATATCGGTAATGGGATGTAATTGGGGCGTATAGCTCCAGAGGCGCCTGGATGCGCGATGTGTAGCTTGTATGTAAGTCGTCACCTTCAGAAATGCGATGGTGCTAGAGTTTTCTATTGTGGTCCTATGCAAGGATGCTTCGTCCTTGTGTTGTGTGCTGGTAGTCAACCGCGCACATTTTGTACCCTGCACTTTTCTGGGTAATCCTGGTCACAACCGATTGTCCAAGCTAGACGTAGTGACTGTGATGCGCACATAACGTCTTCAGATCTCTTCACGTTGACTTGTGCGGAAGGTTCGGGTCTTTGATGGACTCCACAGGTTATACATGTGCCATACGAAAACGCACTCCTCATCAGCAAATGTTCCCTCCGTTCGAGCGTACGCAGCGTGCGTATACATCTTTAGATCCTATCATGTCCGCTTTATAAGGTGGGTCACCCTCAGGATATGAACGGCTCTATGCACTTGTCTTGCAAGATGTCAAAATCTGGAGTCCCAAAAGGGCACACTGCGGCGCTCTGGCAATCTATCTGTTACAAGCATTATGAGACGGGCTAGGTAGATTGTTTGCAAGCATACTAGTGAAAGCCCACACGTTATGATGGAGGCATGTAGTGCACCAGTCAAACCAAGTTGCGAAGTAAGACGCATATCAATACCGAGGCAGTGCAGGGCTTCAAGGTCAGAATGCAATGCATACAGAGATCCCTCGCTCCACGCACACAGTGTGGCACACACAAGAAAAATACGGTCGGTCACCGGTAACCTGCATCTTCTGTTTGCGTTAGTGTCCCGCACGCTCAGTGAGCGCAGTTGAAAACGTGATCCACTCGGCAAGTATTGTAGCAGTATTTGTGGTTAATCTTCTCAGCTCCTGTGGCATGACTTCTTGCAAAAGCCTTCTAATGTCGTTCGTCAATACCGACCCGACCTCATTTGGTAATGGTGCGTGGAGTTGGATGCCGCAGACCCGCTGTATCATCTCGAGAATGATAGTCCGACACACCGAGCGAACGCGACAAGCCGCTTCAATCGCGCTGGATAATCGAGGATAAGCCATAGATAGTCTGCCTGCCGTTACTATGGAAAGGGTCAGTTTCATAGCGATGTTGTACAAGTGCTCCTGGTACAGAGTAGTTTCTGTGGTTACACCAGAAGTCCGCTGACCTATCTCGTGACGACTACGGTATACCCGCCACATGCGTCGAGCCCCTGGGTTGGTCTTGAGTAAATCGTTTATGGCTATCTTCACCAATGTTGCGGTTGGTATATTTTGTGGGCATCCTTGCTTTAGTGAGGCATCAAGATGTACTAGTAGTTTCAACCCGAATTTGTCTAAAATCGGCAATGCCACGCCGGTGATTTGGTAGGGGCTCCTCAAGTGGTACACAAAAGTGCCACACTCCAGTCCATGGAAAGTGCCGGTCAGGAGCATCGCCCTGACTATCGCTTCGCATGTATACCTGTGGCCTGTTCGTTCACACAGGTCCACCAGATCAATTCTTCCGCCTGAAAAGCATGCGCGGATAGCCTGCCGGTACTGGGCTGTCGCAGTGTCTTCTGCAGGCGCAGTTGATTGCCCTTCCGAAGCAGATGAGTCTGAGGAAGTACTTCCCTCACTCGAATGCGCAATATAAGCATTGGCATCAACTGGTCCGGCTCCAGGGTTCGTTTTCCCCCCCGTATTGCAGCTCGACAAAAACTCCATAGTGTCCTTTCTTTTGGAGCACAAGGTGACTGGAAGTAGACGCAACGCTTTCGTAGGCCCCGTCACTGCCACCACGGGAGGGTGCACATGAGTCAGGCGGCGATAGAGCACGTTTTCGGGATAAAGGTACTGACCGCCGGATTCCGTGTACAAACGCTGCAGGCGTGTCCCAGGCCGAAACCAGAAGTGAGAGCACAAGGGACACGGAGGTCACGGAGATAGTACCCATTTTTTGGGGCTGCGAAAATTGCGCCTGGAGTCAATGAGTGGCTGGATATCCAATAGAGCTTTACCGTGGAGAACTTCAAAAAGCGCCTGTTCGTTCTAAATTGACCCCCTTACTACAGCTGCTTGACAGGACAGTCCCTCTCCATTCGTCACAAATTTAGTGTAGGATGCCTACAGATGGCACGCTGCGTAACGGGCGGGTGGGCAGAACCATACAGGCGGGACCGCCGCGGTCGCGAAACTTCCCTGGTTATGGCCGGCAATAAAACGCAGACGTCTAGTGGGCGCCACTGCAAATCAGTGTGTACCTGTCTTTCTGATCGAGCCAGGCTGAACCCTCTGGAAACCCTGATCTTCAGAGTGCCAGCTTAAATCAGAAGGGCTACACACATCCGGAGTTGAGCCTCTGGTGCCTGTATTCTCGAAACCGCACTCGAATTGCCCTCAATTCTTAGCGCTTTGTCGTAACTAGCCTCCTCCAGCGGAGCAGATTAGAAATTAACGTGAACGATCTATGTGCTTCGGATTCTGGGGGCATACCGGACATGTGAGCATTGGTTCACGTACTGGCCTCATGTGACGTTTAGTGTCCTAGTAATTCACAAGAGCGGCAGCGCTTGCCAGGCGTCGCACCTAGGCGTACGCGCTATGTTTGGGTGCGCTGACTTAGGTGCTACGCGTGAAGGGTCCTGTTGCCACCTGCCGACTATTTGAGTTGAAACACCTTTCAGCTACCGCCCCTTTCGTGCATGAAAAGACCGCGGTTCAAAGTGGCTTCCGAATGTCGGCGCCATCGAAGCAGCAAAAGTGCTACGGTTGCCGTTTGAGCACGTGCAGCGAGATTCTGCGACTGAATGTTGTAGGTGATACTGGAGGTGAATTATGCGACGCGTACGCGGCAGACATCCAGGAAAGGCATACGCATGGTACTGCCATGCTGGCTAGGGGACTCGATTGACTGGCTTTCCCTATTCAGGGCACCCCTGGACGCTGTAAGAAGCTGAAGAAGGCGTGGCCGTAGGACTTCTTGTCAGCAGCAGAGTGTTCCTCTGCATCGTTAAGCGTGTGCTATCCCTAACCAAACTCCGCACAACCGTATCCTGCGAGGGTCCACCACGACATGCCAGTACGCTGTGTTCACGTTAGAGTTGTTCCTCACGCGCCGGGCAATATTTCCGTGAGCGTCTTATAGCCTGGGCTGCTGCTTCCTGGGTTAACTAAGCATGGGAAGCTCAAGCGACAGCCTATCTTCCTGTACACTGTGTATCCACAAGAGCATCGCCCGAAGTCGACACTCTTCGACGGCGTGCAACCCCATCGGAGGCGCTGCAAGTCGCTGCACTGGCGTACTCTGCCCATATTAAAAAGCGATTCTCTGTGGCCCGAAAAAGCAAATTAGCTCGTGAAGCATCTGCAGAGGGCTCAACTGGAAGTGTAACTCGGGGTTCTTGCAGGTTGACCATGATGTCAGATACTGAGATGTCACGACGGGGAAGCGGAAATGCTTGTGACGAACTGTGACATTTTGACCGTTGAGCATGATGCCCAGCGTCGTGTACCCAGTGTCAACTCCAGCGGAGGTGCTGGCGTCCGTGCCTGAAGACTGCTCACTTTGTGTGCAGTATCTGGTACCTAGTACGCACCAAGCGATTGCTATGCACATGAATGCCTGACATCCAGGAACTGTGGTTCTTTCGGGGTCCTGCAGACGTTTAGTGTAGACGGCTTCTCGGCGGAACTCTTGTGCCGTCAAATGGGTGGACGGCGCGTATCGCCGGCAGAGCCTCGGTTGCCAGCAAAGTGCATACCATGCAAAGCTTGAAAAGTAAGCAGCTGAGGAATACAGCTCTCAACAAAATAGAATTCTATGGGGGGCTCTGAGACAAACGACGGTCTTTGACACCCCCAATACGGAAAAAGAAGGAAACTGCATGTGGGTAAAGTTGAGGCACACTGTAGTGCATTTTCGGTCTAGATAGGTCCGCGGCATATAACTACAGGAGACCTAGGGACAAAAGTTGAGCAAGGATTTGAGGATTCTCTGTTAATATCTTGCGATACATGACATGCTACAGCCCATTAACAGCCCTGCAGGACGAGAGATTATAATGAGTACGCCTCCACCAGGGCAAGACTGACTCTTTTCGCGGGAAAGAAGAAAAACGCTCATCCGACGAAGTCCTGTGTGTCGTGGACTTCTTCATGACTCGCTATGCACGAATGAGACGTAGATGTTTCTTCCAACATCCCTCTATTCGCTACGCAGGGTACACCTGGTAAATAAGTGGTCACGACACCGATTTCTCTCGCGTACTTGCCTCATATTATTCATCGGTTCTTGTCGCCGTTCCCCATGTCACCAATAATGATATGTTCGAAAAGAATTGTCTGTCTTTCGTGCCCCACCATCACGTATGCACCTAGCTCACAACAACCCAGCGCTTGGGCAAAAGAGTAGCCGAGTCGGCGCGGCGCGTTCGCGTCGATTTAGTATGAAGATAGAGAGCTGTCAGTGTAGACGTGACAGCAAGCTAGTCCCTAACATTAATATGCATGCAGCGAGCGAGAAGAGTACGTAGTGAACATCTGTAGCAAGGGCTGACTGCTCAAGGAACGTACTTCTTCACCACCCTACCCGGGGCTACACTGGTCGTTTCGCCTGTTACTACATGGCCGGTGCGGACTCGCAAGAGTTTCTAACCGCTAGGATGCGCTGCCTACCACGTTCAGCTAGAGCTTCAAACGACCCCGCTGTAGTACGTCCTTACCCACTTACTTTACTGGAAAAGAGTGCGGTCAAGAATTGTGGGTGACCACAAAACCTACTCTCAGAAATGCAGCCGTGTGGCCTAGTTGTTCTCCATATGCAGCGTCAGAGGCTTCCGGGGGCGAGCCCTGTACTCGACCACTTCACGGCGTCGTCTAGCGCTGCCTGGTCTTCATCCGCTGCACGCTGAATGCCCATCCGGCTTCGTGGAGAGCCAGCGCTGTGCCAGCTTGAAGGGACGCTCGTTTTCCTTTTGCTGCCATATGTGCACGTGTTAGCGCCGTACCAGCTTAGACACACTTTAAGAACCGGTCAGGTGCAAAGAGTGCCTCCTTATTCCTGGCAGGACGCGTCATTCTATGAAGCCACCCATAAAGTCTGCATGGGCGCCGGCGCAGCATGCTAAGCCGGCGTTGTGCGCCGTGTCCAAGGCAGTCCTTGGCTGCCCTACCCAGCCTTCCCGTACACTACATCCCGCTATATTCGCTACTAAACCGCCTTGGGTCTCACGAATAATGTCCCTTAAAAGAGCACGCAAACCCTCTTCCGTACGTGCCATGAAGATTCGGTGTAGACCACTGGACCGTTTGAAGGTGAATGCGCTGTAATGGCTACTTCTGTGAAACTCGAACTGCGCCAGGAAGTACTTGGCCGCGCGAGTCATTAGGAGTAAATCCGCGTCTTCACGGACACTCAAGAAAGTCATCATAGTGCTATAAAATACAGTAAACGACTTCGTACCTGTTCTTCAAGTGGTGAAAACGATCTACGGTAGGAACCTTGAGTTCGGAGTTGATGGAAAGATGTAATCTACGAGGACGACACCCTTCTGTGTCTACACCTACATAAGCGGCCTTGCTGTATGAGTCTGGACTCTGTCAAGTGATATGATTGCCACAGTCGGCCGGCAGCCTCACAAGGAAGACACGGCCATTCTGCTTAATTGCAGCTGGGTGTCCTAGTGCCCAAATCGCTGTGTGTTGCGTGCTGGATACGCCGAACAGAGGCCTAATTCGGCCGTGTCCGATGCAATTTTACGGCGGTTCGCCCGCTATACAACTAGTGAATTTTGATACCACAAACTTTGTAGCTGCAGATCCTGCTCATTCGCAAAGAGGATTTAGGGATGAGTGTAGTCGCCCATCGATCTGGCAGCAGGCAGCGGCTAGAATATGAACGTAGGATCGGCTTCTCATTTTGGATGCATGAGACGTGTGGGACAATAAGCAAGAACGTCGATCGGCACAGACGGGGCCGTAGTATGGCGCGCAACGCAGCCGCACGCGAAAGCACGCAGTTGATCTCTCTCTGACACTCTAGAGTGATGTTTTTCCTTCACCTGCTAAAATTAAAGCCACCGTGCGCCACCGAAGCAGCAGATGCTGTGCCCGCACCGCGGAGCGCTCGTCACTGGTTTCATTTAATGCTTGCTAGCCGGCAGCTTCCCTAGCAGCTGCTCGTCTTTTGGTTCGCACGTACGCTACTGCTGTGCTGTTGAGTATGGTAAGGTGTATCCGCCCCACAACAGGAGACATCTGCAAAGCAGCACATGACCCTGTCTTCCTTGCAAGCGCCTGCACGCAGTCGACAACTAGTGTCCACGATGGTGTACGGCTCCGCATG
>NW_026699716.1:0-31148 GCF_030435755.1 Ochotona princeps | reverse complement strand
TAGCCTTTGCATTGAGGGCTATCTGAAAACGGCTGTGGCGCTGAAGTTGCCTGTGAATGTGGAGTTGGTGGCATGTGAAACCCGCATGTGAAGCATTCGTTTGTGTGGGATGCTTTACCAGGTTCATTCCTAGATAATGCACTCAAAGGGCACTAAGCATAGAGTGTGAAAACTGAGTTTCCTTGAGAGCTGCTTGGAAGCCTGATGGTGTGTGAAGTTAGTGAGCCAAATGGAGTTGTTCTCCCACAAGAACCACTCGGCTGATCCTTCTTCAATATGCCCTTCACCAACATGCAGTGTTTCCTTGATTGAATTAGCTCTCACACCAATATTTGCGTCTAGAGCCTTTGCATTGAGGGCTATCTGAAAACGGCTGTGGCGCTGAAGTTGCCTGTGAATGTGGAGTTGGTGGCATGTGAAACCCGCATGTGGAGCATTCGTTTGTGTGGGATGCTCTACCAGGTTCATTCCTAATAATGCACTCAAAGGGCACTAAACATAGAGTGTGAAAACTGAGTTTCCTTGAGAGCTGCTTGGAAGCCTGATGGTGTGTGAAGTTAGTGAGGCAAATGGAGTTGTTCTCCCACAAGAACCACTCGGCTGATCCTTCTTCAATATGCCCTTCACCAACATGCAGTGTTTCCTTGATTGAATTAGCTCTCACACCAATATTTGCGTCTAGAGCCTTTGCATTGAGGGCTATCTGAAAACGGCTGTGGCGCTGAAGTTGCCTGTGAATGTGGAGTTGGTGGCATGTGAAACCCGCATGTGGAGCATTCGTTTGTGTGGGATGCTGACCAGCTTCATTTCAGTCCTAGGCACACAAAGAGCACTAAACATAGAGTGTGAAAACTGAGTTTCCTTGAGAGCTGCTTGGAAGCCTGATGGTGTGTGAAGTTAGTGAGCCAAATGGAGTTGTTCTCCCACAAGAACCACTCGGCTGATCCTTCTTCAATATGCCCTTCACCAACATGCAGTGTTTCCTTGATTGAATTAGCTCTCACACCAATATTTGCGTCTAGAGCCTTTGCATTGAGGGCTATCTGAAAACGGCTGTGGCGCTGAAGTTGCCTGTGAATGTGGAGTTGGTGGCATGTGAAACCCGCATGTGGAGCATTCGTTTGTGTGGGATGCTCTACCAGGTTCATTCCTAGATAATGCACTCAAAGGGCACTAAGCATAGAGTGTGAAAACTGAGTTTCCTTGAGAGCTGCTTGGAAGCCTGATGGTGTGTGAAGTTAGTGAGCCAAATGGAGTTGTTCTCCCACAAGAACCACTCGGCTGATCCTTCTTCAATATGCCCTTCACCAACATGCAGTGTTTCCTTGATTGAATTAGCTCTCACACCAATATTTGCGTCTAGAGCCTTTGCATTGAGGGCTATCTGAAAACGGCTGTGGCGCTGAAGTTGCCTGTGAATGTGGAGTTGGTGGCATGTGAAACCCGCATGTGGAGCATTCGTTTGTGTGGGATGCTGACCAAGCTTCATTTCAGTCCTATGCACACAAAGACCACTAAACATAGAGTGTGAAAACTGAGTTTCCTTGAGAGCTGCTTGGAAGCCTGATGGTGTGTGAAGTTAGTGAGCCAAATGGAGTTGTTCTCCCACAAGAACCACTCGGCTGATCCTTCTTCAATATGCCCTTCACCAACATGCAGTGTTTCCTTGATTGAATTAGCTCTCACACCAATATTTGCGTCTAGAGCCTTTGCATTGAGGGCTATCTGAAAACGGCTGTGGCGCTGAAGTTGCCTGTGAATGTGGAGTTGGTGGCATGTGAAACCCGCATGTGGAGCATTCGTTTGTGTGGGATGCTCTACCAGGTTCATTCCTAGATAATGCACTCAAAGGGCACTAAGCTTAGAGTGTGAAAACTGAGTTTCCTTGAGAGCTGCTTGGAAGCCTGATGGTGTGTGAAGTTAGTGAGCCAAATGGAGTTGTTCTCCCACAAGAACCACTCGGCTGATCTTCTTCAATATGCCCTTCACCAACATGCAGTGTTTCCTTGATTGAATTAGCTCTCACACCAATATTTGCGTCTAGAGCCTTTGCATTGAGGGCTATCTGAAAACGGCTGTGGCGCTGAAGTTGCCTGTGAATGTGGAGTTGGTGGCATGTGAAACCCACATGTGGAGCATTCGTTTGTGTGGGATGCTGACCAAGCTTCATTTCAGTCCTAGGCACACAAAGAGCACTAACATAGAGTGTGAAAACTGAGTTTCCTTGAGAGCTGCTTGGAAGCCTGATGGTGTGTGAAGTTAGTGAGCCAAATGGAGTTGTTCTCCCACAAGAACCACTCGGCTGATCCTTCTTCAATATGCCCTTCACCAACATGCAGTGTTTCCTTGATTGAATTAGCTCTCACACCAATATTTGCGTCTAGAGCCTTTGCATTGAGGGCTATCTGAAAACGGCTGTGGCGCTGAAGTTGCCTGTGAATGTGGAGTTGGTGGCATGTGAAACCCGCATGTGGAGCATTCGTTTGTGTGGGATGCTTTACCAGGTTCTTTCCTAGATAATGCACTCAAAGGGCACTAAGCATAGAGTGTGAAAACTGAGTTTCCTTGAGAGCTGCTTGGAAGCCTGATGGTGTGTGAAGTTAGTGAGCCAAATGGAGTTGTTCTCCCACAAGAACCACTCGGCTGATCCTTCTTCAATATGCCCTTCACCAACATGCAGTGTTTCCTTGATTGAATTAGCTCTCACACCAATATTTGCGTCTAGAGCCTTTGCATTGAGGGCTATCTGAAAACGGCTGTGGCGCTGAAGTTGCCTGTGAATGTGGAGTTGGTGGCATGTGAAACCCGCATGTGGAGCATTCGTTTGTGTGGGATGCTCTACCAGGTTCATTCCTAGATAATGCACTCAAGGGGCACTAAGCATAGAGTGTGAAAACTGAGTTTCCTTGAGAGCTGCTTGGAAGCCTGATGGTGTGTGAAGTTAGTGAGCCAAATGGAGTTGTTCTCCCACAAGAACCACTCGGCTGATCCTTCTTCAATATGCCCTTCACCAACATGCAGTGTTTCCTTGATTGAATTAGCTCTCACACCAATATTTGCGTCTAGAGCCTTTGCATTGAGGGCTATCTGAAAACGGCTGTGGCGCTGAAGTTGCCTGTGAATGTGGAGTTGGTGGCATGTGAAACCCGCATGTGGAGCATTCGTTTGTGTGGGATGCTGACCAAGCTTCATTTCAGTCCTAGGCACACAAAGAGCACTAAGCATAGAGTGTGAAAACTGAGTTTCCTTGAGAGCTGCTTGGAAGCCTGATGGTGTGTGAAGTTAGTGAGCCAAATGGAGTTGTTCTCCCACAAGAACCACTCGGCTGATCCTTCTTCAATATGCCCTTCACCAACATGCAGTGTTTCCTTGACTGAATTAGCTCTCACACCAATATTTGCGTCTAGAGCCTTTGCATTGAGGGCTATCTGAAAACGGCTGTGGCGCTGAAGTTGCCTGTGAATGTGGAGTTGGTGGCATGTGAAACCCGCATGTGGAGCATTCCTTTGTGTGGGATGCTGACCAAGCTTCATTTCAGTCCTAGGCACACAAAGACACTAAACATAGAGTGTGAAAACTGAGTTTCCTTGAGAGCTGCTTGGAAGCCTGATGGTGTGTGAAGTTAGTGAGCCAAATGGAGTTGTTCTCCCACAAGAACCACTCGGCTGATCCTTCTTCAATATGCCCTTCACCAACATGCAGTGTTTCCTTGATTGAATTAGCTCTCACACGAATATTTGCGTCTAGAGCCTTTGCATTGAGGGCTATCTGAAAACGGCTGTGGCGCTGAAGTTGCCTGTGAATGTGGAGTTGGTGGCATGTGAAACCCGCATGTGGAGCATTCGTTTGTGTGGGATGCTCTACCAGGTTCATTCCTAGATATGCACTCAAAGGGCACTAAGCATAGAGTGTGAAAACTGAGTTTCCTTGAGAGCTGCTTGAAGCCTGATGGTGTGTGAAGTTAGTGAGCCAAATGGAGTTGTTCTCCCACAAGAACCACTCGGCTGATCCTTCTTCAATATGCCCTTCACCAACATGCAGTGTTTCCTTGATTGAATTAGCTCTCACACCAATATTTGCGTCTAGAGCCTTTGCATTGAGGGCTATCTGAAAACGGCTGTGGCGCTGAAGTTGCCTGTGAATGTGGAGTTGGTGGCATGTGAAACCCGCATGTGGAGCATTCGTTTGTGTGGGATGCTCTACCAGGTTCATTCCTAGATAATGCACTCAAAGGGCACTAAGCATAGAGTGTGAAAACTGAGTTTCCTTGAGAGCTGCTTGGAAGCCTGATGGTGTGTGAAGTTAGTGAGCCAAATGGAGTTGTTCTCCCACAAGAACCACTCGGCTGATCCTTCTTCAATATGCCCTTCACCAACATGCAGTGTTTCCTTGATTGAATTAGCTCTCACACCAATATTTGCGTCTAGAGCCTTTGCATTGAGGGCTATCTGAAAACGGCTGTGGCGCTGAAGTTGCCTGTGAATGTGGAGTTGGTGGCATGTGAAACCCGCATGTGGAGCATTCGTTTGTGTGGGATGCTCTCCAAGCTTCATTTCAGTCCTAGGCACTCAAAGGGCACTAATCATAGAGTGTGAAAACTGAGTTTCCTTGAGAGCTGCTTGGAAGCCTGATGGTGTGTGAAGTTAGTGAGCCAAATGGAGTTGTTCTCCCACAAGAACCACTCGGCTGATCCTTCTTCAATATGCCCTTCACCAACATGCAGTGTTTCCTTGATTGAATTAGCTCTCACACCAATATTTGCGTCTAGAGCCTTTGCATTGAGGGCTATCTGAAAACGGCTGTGGCGCTGAAGTTGCCTGTGAATGTGGAGTTGGTGGCATGTGAAACCCGCATGTGAGCATTCGTTTGTGTGGGATGCTTTACCAGGTTCATTCCTAGATAATGCACTCAAAGGGCACTAAGCATAGAGTGTGAAAACTGAGTTTCCTTGAGAGCTGCTTGGAAGCCTGATGGTGTGTGAAGTTAGTGAGCCAAATGGAGTTGTTCTCCCACAAGAACCACTCGGCTGATCCTTCTTCAATATGCCCTTCACCAACATGCAGGGTTTCCTTGATTGAATTAGCTCTCACACCAATATTTGCGTCTAGAGCCTTTGCATTGAGGGCTATCTGAAAACGGCTGTGGCGCTGAAGTTGCCTGTGAATGTGGAGTTGGTGGCATGTGCAACCCGCATGTGGAGCATTCGTTTGTGTGGGATGCTCTACCAGGTTCATTCCTAAATAATGCACTCAAAGGGCACTAAACATAGAGTGTGAAAACTGAGTTTCCTTGAGAGCTGCTTGGAAGGCTGATGGTGTGTGAAGTTAGTGAGCCAAATGGAGTTGTTCTCCCACAAGAACCACTCGGCTGATCCTTCTTCAATATGCCCTTCACCAACATGCAGTGTTTCCTTGATTGAATTAGCTCTCACACCAATATTTGCGTCTAGAGCCTTTGCATTGAGGGCTATCTGAAAACGGCTGTGGCGCTGAAGTTGCCTGTGAATGTGGAGTTGGTGGCATGTGAAACCCGCATGTGGAGCATTCGTTTGTGTGGGATGCTGACCAAGCTTCATTTCAGTCCTAGGCACACAAAGACCACTAAACATAGAGTGTGAAAACTGAGTTTCCTTGAGAGCTGCTTGGAAGCCTGATGGTGTGTGAAGTTAGTGAGCCAAATGGAGTTGTTCTCCCACAAGAACCACTCGGCTGATCCTTCTTCAATATGCCCTTCACCAACATGCAGTGTTTCCTTGACTGAATTAGCTCTCACACCAATATTTGCGTCTAGAGCCTTTGCATTGAGGGCTATCTGAAAACGGCTGTGGCGCTGAAGTTGCCTGTGAATGTGGAGTTGGTGGCATGTGAAACCCGCATGTGGAGCATTCCTTTGTGTGGGATGCTGACCAAGCTTCATTTCAGTCCTAGGCACACAAAGACACTAAACATAGAGTGTGAAAACTGAGTTTCCTTGAGAGCTGCTTGGAAGCCTGATGGTGTGTGAAGTTAGTGAGCCAAATGGAGTTGTTCTCCCACAAGAACCACTCGGCTGATCCTTCTTCAATATGCCCTTCACCAACATGCAGTGTTTCCTTGATTGAATTAGCTCTCACACCAATATTTGCGTCTAGAGCCTTTGCATTGAGGGCTATCTGAAAACGGCTGTGGCGCTGAAGTTGCCTGTGAATGTGGAGTTGGTGGCATGTGAAACCCGCATGTGGAGCATTCGTTTGTGTGGGATGCTCTACCAGGTTCATTCCTAGATAATGCACTCAAAGGGCACTAAGCATAGAGTGTGAAAACTGAGTTTCCTTGAGAGCTGCTTTGAAGCCTGATGGTGTGTGAAATTAGTGAGCCAAATGGAGTTGTTCTCCCACAAGAACCACTCTGCTGATCCTTCTTCAATATGCCCTTCACCAACATGCAGTGTTTCCTTGATTGAATTAGCTCTCACACCAATATTTGCGTCTAGATCCTTTGCATTGAGGGCTATCTGAAAATGGCTGTGGCGCTGAAGTTGCCTGTGAATGTGGAGTTGGTGGCATGTGCAACCCGCATGTGGAGCATTCGTTTGTGTGGGATGCTCTACCAGGTTCATTCCTAAATAATGCACTCAAAGGGCACTAAACATAGAGTGTGAAAACTGAGTTTCCTTGAGAGCTGCTTGGAAGCCTGATGGTGTGTGAAGTTAGTGAGCCAAATGGAGTTGTTCTCCCACAAGAACCACTCGGCTGATCCTTCTTCAATATGCCCTTCACCAACATGCAGTGTTTCCTTGATTGAATTAGCTCTCACACCAATATTTGCGTCTAGAGCCTTTGCATTGAGGGCTATCTGAAAACGGCTGTGGCGCTGAAGTTGCCTGTGAATGTGGAGTTGGTGGCATGTGAAACCCGCATGTGGAGCATTCGTTTGTGTGGGATGCTGACCAAGCTTCATTTCATTCCTAGGCACACAAAGACCACTAAACATAGAGTGTGAAAACTGAGTTTCCTTGAGAGCTGCTTGGAAGCCTGATGGTGTGTGAAGTTAGTGAGCCAAATGGAGTTGTTCTCCCACAAGAACCACTCGGCTGATCCTTCTTCAATATGCCCTTCACCAACATGCAGTGTTTCCTTGACTGAATTAGCTCTCACACCAATATTTGCGTCTAGAGCCTTTGCATTGAGGGCTATCTGAAAACGGCTGTGGCGCTGAAGTTGCCTGTGAATGTGGAGTTGGTGGCATGTGAAACCCGCATGTGGAGCATTCCTTTGTGTGGGATGCTGACCAAGCTTCATTTCAGTCCTAGGCACACAAAGACCACTAAACATAGAGTGTGAAAACTGAGTTTCCTTGAGAGCTGCTTGGAAGCCTGATGGTGTGTGAAGTTAGTGAGCCAAATGGAGTTGTTCTCCCACAAGAACCACTCGGCTGATCCTTCTTCAATATGCCCTTCACCAACATGCAGTGTTTCCTTGATTGAATTAGCTCTCACACGAATATTTGCGTCTAGAGCCTTTGCATTGAGGGCTATCTGAAAACGGCTGTGGCGCTGAAGTTGCCTGTGAATGTGGAGTTGGTGGCATGTGAAACCCGCATGTGGAGCATTCGTTTGTGTGGGATGCTCTACCAGGTTCATTCCTAGATATGCACTCAAAGGGCACTAAGCATAGAGTGTGAAAACTGAGTTTCCTTGAGAGCTGCTTTGAAGCCTGATGGTGTGTGAAGTTAGTGAGCCAAATGGAGTTGTTCTCCCACAAGAACCACTCGGCTGATCCTTCTTCAATATGCCCTTCACCAACATGCAGTGTTTCCTTGATTGAATTAGCTCTCACACCAATATTTGCGTCTAGAGCCTTTGCATTGAGGGCTATCTGAAAACGGCTGTGGCGCTGAAGTTGCCTGTGAATGTGGAGTTGGTGGCATGTGAAACCCGCATGTGGAGCATTCGTTTGTGTGGGATGCTCTACCAGGTTCATTCCTAGATAATGCACTCAAAGGGCACTAAGCATAGAGTGTGAAAACTGAGTTTCCTTGAGAGCTGCTTGGAAGCCTGATGGTGTGTGAAGTTAGTGAGCCAAATGGAGTTGTTCTCCCACAAGAACCACTCGGCTGATCCTTCTTCAATATGCCCTTCACCAACATGCAGTGTTTCCTTGATTGAATTAGCTCTCACACCAATATTTGCGTCTAGAGCCTTTGCATTGAGGGCTATCTGAAAACGGCTGTGGCGCTGAAGTTGCCTGTGAATGTGGAGTTGGTGGCATGTGAAACCCGCATGTGGAGCATTCGTTTGTGTGGGATGCTCTCCAAGCTTCATTTCAGTCCTAGGCACTCAAAGGGCACTAATCATAGTTGTGAAAACTGAGTTTCCTTGAGAGCTGCTTGGAAGCCTGATGGTGTGTGAAGTTAGTGAGCCAAATGGAGTTGTTCTCCCACAAGAACCACTCGGCTGATCCTTCTTCAATATGCCCTTCACCAACATGCAGTGTTTCCTTGATTGAATTAGCTCTCACACCAATATTTGCGTCTAGAGCCTTTGCATTGAGGGTTATCTGAAAACGGCTGTGGCGCTGAAGTTGCCTGTGAATGTGGAGTTGGTGGCATGTGAAACCCGCATGTGAAGCATTCGTTTGTGTGGGATGCTTTACCAGGTTCATTCCTAGATAATGCACTCAAAGGGCACTAAGCATAGAGTGTGAAAACTGAGTTTCCTTGAGAGCTGCTTGGAAGCCTGATGGTGTGTGAAGTTAGTGAGCCAAATGGAGTTGTTCTCCCACAAGAACCACTTGGCTGATCCTTCTTCAATATGCCCTTCACCAACATGCAGTGTTTCCTTGATTGAATTAGCTCTCACACCAATATTTGCGTCTAGAGCCTTTGCATTGAGGGCTATCTGAAAACGGCTGTGGCGCTGAAGTTGCCTGTGAATGTGGAGTTGGTGGCATGTGCAACCCGCATGTGGAGCATTCGTTTGTGTGGGATGCTCTACCAGGTTCATTCCTAAATAATGCACTCAAAGGGCACTAAACATAGAGCGTGAAAACTGAGTTTCCTTGAGAGCTGCTTGGAAGGCTGATGGTGTGTGAAGTTAGTGAGCCAAATGGAGTTGTTCTCCCACAAGAACCACTCGGCTGATCCTTCTTCAATATGCCCTTCACCAACATGCAGTGTTTCCTTGATTGAATTAGCTCTCACACCAATATTTGCGTCTAGAGCCTTTGCATTGAGGGCTATCTGAAAACGGCTGTGGCGCTGAAGTTGCCTGTGAATGTGGAGTTGGTGGCATGTGAAACCCGCATGTGGAGCATTCGTTTGTGTGGGATGCTGACCAAGCTTCATTTCAGTCCTAGGCACACAAAGACCACTAAACATAGAGTGTGAAAACTGAGTTTCCTTGAGAGCTGCTTGGAAGCCTGATGGTGTGTGAAGTTAGTGAGCCAAATGGAGTTGTTCTCCCACAAGAACCACTCGGCTGATCCTTCTTCAATATGCCCTTCACCAACATGCAGTGTTTCCTTGACTGAATTAGCTCTCACACCAATATTTGCGTCTAGAGCCTTTGCATTGAGGGCTATCTGAAAACGGCTGTGGCGCTGAAGTTGCCTGTGAATGTGGAGTTGGTGGCATGTGAAACCCGCATGTGGAGCATTCCTTTGTGTGGGATGCTGACCAAGCTTCATTTCAGTCCTAGGCACACAAAGACCACTAAACATAGAGTGTGAAAACTGAGTTTCCTTGAGAGCTGCTTGGAAGCCTGATGGTGTGTGAAGTTAGTGAGCCAAATGGAGTTGTTCTCCACAAGAACCACTCGGCTGATCCTTCTTCAATATGCCCTTCACCAACATGCAGTGTTTCCTTGATTGAATTAGCTCTCACACCAATATTTGCGTCTAGAGCCTTTGCATTGAGGGCTATCTGAAAACGGCTGTGGCGCTGAAGTTGCCTGTGAATGTGGAGTTGGTGGCATGTGAAACCCGCATGTGGAGCATTCGTTTGTGTGGGATGCTCTACCAGGTTCATTCCTAGATAATGCACTCAAAGGGCACTAAGCATAGAGTGTGAAAACTGAGTTTCCTTGAGAGCTGCTTTGAAGCCTGATGGTGTGTGAAATTAGTGAGCCAAATGGAGTTGTTCTCCCACAAGAACCACTCTGCTGATCCTTCTTCAATATGCCCTTCACCAACATGCAGTGTTTCCTTGATTGAATTAGCTCTCACACCAATATTTGCGTCTAGAGCCTTTGCATTGAGGGCTATCTGAAAACAGCGGTGGCGCTGAAGTTGCCTGTGAATGTGGAGTTGGTGGCATGTGAAACCCGCATGTGAAGCATTCGTTTGTGTGGGATGCTTTACCAGGTTCATTCCTAGATAATGCACTCAAAGGGCACTAAGCATAGAGTGTGAAAACTGAGTTTCCTTGAGAGCTGCTTGGAAGCCTGATGGTGTGTGAAGTTAGTGAGCCAAATGGAGTTGTTCTCCCACAAGAACCACTCGGCTGATCCTTCTTCAATATGCCCTTCACCAACATGCAGTGTTTCCTTGATTGAATTAGCTCTCACACCAATATTTGCGTCTAGATCCTTTGCATTGAGGGCTATCTGAAAATGGCTGTGGCGCTGAAGTTGCCTGTGAATGTGGAGTTGGTGGCATGTGCAACCCGCATGTGGAGCATTCGTTTGTGTGGGATGCTCTACCAGGTTCATTCCTAAATAATGCACTCAAAGGGCACTAAACATAGAGTGTGAAAACTGAGTTTCCTTGAGAGCTGCTTGGAAGCCTGATGGTGTGTGAAGTTAGTGAGCCAAATGGAGTTGTTCTCCCACAAGAACCACTCGGCTGATCCTTCTTCAATATGCCCTTCACCAACATGCAGTGTTTCCTTGATTGAATTAGCTCTCACACCAATATTTGCGTCTAGAGCCTTTGCATTGAGGGCTATCTGAAAACGGCTGTGGCGCTGAAGTTGCCTGTGAATGTGGAGTTGGTGGCATGTGAAACCCGCATGTGGAGCATTCGTTTGTGTGGGATGCTGACCAAGCTTCATTTCATTCCTAGGCACACAAAGACCACTAAACATAGAGTGTGAAAACTGAGTTTCCTTGAGAGCTGCTTGGAAGCCTGATGGTGTGTGAAGTTAGTGAGCCAAATGGAGTTGTTCTCCCACAAGAACCACTCGGCTGATCCTTCTTCAATATGCCCTTCACCAACATGCAGTGTTTCCTTGACTGAATTAGCTCTCACACCAATATTTGCGTCTAGAGCCTTTGCATTGAGGGCTATCTGAAAACGGCTGTGGCGCTGAAGTTGCCTGTGAATGTGGAGTTGGTGGCATGTGAAACCCGCATGTGGAGCATTCGTTTGTGTGGGATGCTCTACCAGGTTCATTCCTAGATAATGCACTCAAAGGGCACTAAGCATAGAGTATGAAAACTGAGTTTCCTTGAGAGCTGCTTTGAAGCCTGATGGTGTGTGAAGTTAGTGAGCCAAATGGAGTTGTTCTCCCACAAGAACCACTCGGCTGATCCTTCTTCAATATGCCCTTCACCAACATGCAGTGTTTCCTTGATTGAATTAGCTCTCACACCAATATTTGCGTCTAGAGCCTTTGCATTGAGGGCTATCTGAAAACGGCTGTGGCGCTGAAGTTGCCTGTGAATGTGGAGTTGGTGGCATGTGAAACCCGCATGTGGAGCATTCGTTTGTGTGGGATGCTCTACCAGGTTCATTCCTAGATAATGCACTCAAAGGGCACTAAGCATAGAGTGTGAAAACTGAGTTTCCTGGAGAGCTGCTTTGAAGCCTGATGGTGTGTGAAGTTAGTGAGCCAAATGGAGTTGTTCTCCCACAAGAACCACTCGGCTGATCCTTCTTCAATATGCCCTTCACCAACATGCAGTGTTTCCTTGATTGAATTAGCTCTCACACCAATATTTGCGTCTAGAGCCTTTGCATTGAGGGCTATCTGAAAACGGCTGTGGCGCTGAAGTTGCCTGTGAATGTGGAGTTGGTGGCATGTGAAACCCGCATGTGGAGCATTCGTTTGTGTGGGATGCTGACCAAGCTTCATTTCAGTCCTAGGCACACAAAGACCACTAAACATAGAGTGTGAAAACTGAGTTTCCTTGAGAGCTGCTTGGAAGCCTGATGGTGTGTGAAGTTAGTGAGCCAAATGGAGTTGTTCTCCCACAAGAACCACTCGGCTGATCCTTCTTCAATATGCCCTTCACCAACATGCAGTGTTTCCTTGACTGAATTAGCTCTCACACCAATATTTGCGTCTAGAGCCTTTGCATTGAGGGCTATCTGAAAACGGCTGTGGCGCTGAAGTTGCCTGTGAATGTGGAGTTGGTGGCATGTGAAACCCGCATGTGGAGCATTCGTTTGTGTGGGATGCTCTACCAGGTTCATTCCTAGATAATGCACTCAAAGGGCACTAAGCTTAGAGTGTGAAAACTGAGTTTCCTTGAGAGCTGCTTGGAAGCCTGATGGTGTGTGAAATTAGTGAGCCAAATGGAGTTGTTCTCCCACAAGAACCACTCTGCTGATCCTTCTTCAATATGCCCTTCACCAACATGCAGTGTTTCCTTGATTGAATTAGCTCTCACACCAATATTTGCGTCTAGAGCCTTTGCATTGAGGGCTATCTGAAAACGGCTGTGGCGCTGAAGTTGCCTGTGAATGTGGAGTTGGTGGCATGTGAAACCCGCATGTGAAGAATTCGTTTGTGTGGGATGCTTTACCAGGTTCATTCCTAGATAATGCACTCAAAGGGCACTAAGCATAGAGTGTGAAAACTGAGTTTCCTTGAGAGCTGCTTGGAAGCCTGATGGTGTGTGAAGTTAGTGAGCCAAATGGAGTTGTTCTCCCACAAGAACCACTCGGCTGATCCTTCTTCAATATGCCCTTCACCAACATGCAGTGTTTCCTTGATTGAATTAGCTCTCACACCAATATTTGCGTCTAGAGCCTTTGCATTGAGGGCTATCTGAAAACGGCTGTGGCGCTGAAGTTGCCTGTGAATGTGGAGTTGGTGGCATGTGCAACCCGCATGTGGAGCATTCGTTTGTGTGGGATGCTCTACCAGGTTCATTCCTAAATAATGCACTCAAAGGGCACTAAACATAGAGTGTGAAAACTGAGTTTCCTTGAGAGCTGCTTGGAAGGCTGATGGTGTGTGAAGTTAGTGAGCCAAATGGAGTTGTTCTCCCACAAGAACCACTCGGCTGATCCTTCTTCAATATGCCCTTCACCAACATGCAGTGTTTCCTTGATTGAATTAGCTCTCACACCAATATTTGCGTCTAGAGCCTTTGCATTGAGGGCTATCTGAAAACGGCTGTGGCGCTGAAGTTGCCTGTGAATGTGGAGTTGGTGGCATGTGAAACCCGCATGTGGAGCATTCGTTTGTGTGGGATGCTGACCAAGCTTCATTTCAGTCCTAGGCACACAAAGACCACTAAACATAGAGTGTGAAAACTGAGTTTCCTTGAGAGCTGCTTGGAAGCCTGATGGTGTGTGAAGTTAGTGAGCCAAATGGAGTTGTTCTCCCACAAGAACCACTCGGCTGATCCTTCTTCAATATGCCCTTCATCAACATGCAGTGTTTCCTTGACTGAATTAGCTCTCACACCAATATTTGCGTCTAGAGCCTTTGCATTGAGGGCTATCTGAAAACGGCTGTGGCGCTGAAGTTGCCTGTGAATGTGGAGTTGGTGGCATGTGAAACCCGCATGTGGAGCATTCGTTTGTGTGGGATGCTCTACCAGGTTCATTCCTAGATAATGCACTCAAAGGGCACTAAGCATAGAGTATGAAAACTGAGTTTCCTTGAGAGCTGCTTTGAAGCCTGATGGTGTGTGAAGTTAGTGAGCCAAATGGAGTTGTTCTCCCACAAGAACCACTCGGCTGATCCTTCTTCAATATGCCCTTCACCAACATGCAGTGTTTCCTTGATTGAATTAGCTCTCACACCAATATTTGCGTCTAGAGCCTTTGCATTGAGGGCTATCTGAAAACGGCTGTGGCGCTGAAGTTGCCTGTGAATGTGGAGTTGGTGGCATGTGAAACCCGCATGTGGAGCATTCGTTTGTGTGGGATGCTCTACCAGGTTCATTCCTAGATAATGCACTCAAAGGGCACTAAGCATAGAGTGTGAAAACTGAGTTTCCTTGAGAGCTGCTTGGAAGCCTGATGGTGTGTGAAGTTAGTGAGCCAAATGGAGTTGTTCTCCCACAAGAACCACTCGGCTGATCCTTCTTCAATATGCCCTTCACCAACATGCAGTGTTTCCTTGATTGAATTAGCTCTCACACCAATATTTGCGTCTAGAGCCTTTGCATTGAGGGCTATCTGAAAACGGCTGTGGCGCTGAAGTTGCCTGTGAATGTGGAGTTGGTGGCATGTGAAACCCGCATGTGGAGCATTCGTTTGTGTGGGATGCTCTCCAAGCTTCATTTCAGTCCTAGGCACACAAAGACCACTAAGCATAGAGTGTGAAAACTGAGTTTCCTTGAGAGCTGCTTGGAAGCCTGATGGTGTGTGAAGTTAGTTAGCCAAATGGAGTTGTTCTCCCACAAGAACCACTCGGCTGATCCTTCTTCAATATGCCCTTCACCAACATGCAGTGTTTCTTTGACTGAATTAGCTCTCACACCAATATTTGCGTCTAGAGCCTTTGCATTGAGGGCTATCTGAAAACGGCTGTGGCGCTGAAGTTGCCTGTGAATGTGGAGTTGGTGGCATGTGAAACCCGCATGTGGAGCATTCCTATGTGTGGGATGCTGACCAAGCTTCATTTCAGTCCTAGGCACACAAAGACCACTAAACATAGAGTGTGAAAACTGAGTTTCCTTGAGAGCTGCTTGGAAGCCTGATGGTGTGTGAAGTTAGTGAGCCAAATGGAGTTGTTCTCCCACAAGAACCACTCGGCTGATCCTTCTTCAATATGCCCTTCACCAACATGCAGTGTTTCCTTGATTGAATTTGCTCTCACACGAATATTTGCGTCTAGAGCCTTTGCATTGAGGGCTATCTGAAAACGGCTGTGGCGCTGAAGTTGCCTGTGAATGTGGAGTTGGTGGCATGTGAAACCCGCATGTGGAGCATTCGTTTGTGTGGGATGCTCTACCAGGTTCATTCCTAGATAATGCACTCAAAGGGCACTAAGCATAGAGTGTGAAAACTGAGTTTCCTTGAGAGCTGCTTTGAAGCCTGATGGTGTGTGAAGTTTGTGAGCCAAATGGAGTTGTTCTCCCACAAGAACCACTCGGCTGATCCTTCTTCAATATGCCCTTCACCAACATGCAGTGTTTCCTTGATTGAATTAGCTCTCACACCAATATTTGCGTCTAGAGCCTTTGCATTGAGGGCTATCTGAAAACGGCTGTGGCGCTGAAGTTGCCTGTGAATGTGGAGTTGGTGGCATGTGAAACCCGCATGTGGAGCATTCGTTTGTGTGGGATGCTCTACCAGGTTCATTCCTAGATAATGCACTCAAAGGGCACTAAGCATAGAGTGTGAAAACTGAGTTTCCTTGAGAGCTGCTTGGAAGCCTGATGGTGTGTGAAGTTAGTGAGCAAATGGAGTTGTTCTCCCACAAGAACCACTCGGGTGATCCTTCTTCAATATGCCCTTCACCAACATGCAGTGTTTCCTTGATTGAATTAGCTCTCACACCAATATTTGCGTCTAGAGCCTTTGCATTGAGGGCTATCTGAAAACGGCTGTGGCGCTGAAGTTGCCTGTGAATGTGGAGTTGGTGGCATGTGAAACCCGCATGTGGAGCATTCGTTTGTGTGGGATGCTCTACCAGGTTCATTCCTAGATAATGCACTCAAAGAGCACTAAGCATAGAGTGTGAAAACTGAGTTTCCTTGAGAGCTGCTTTGAAGCCTGATGGTGTGTGAAGTTAGTGAGCCAAATGGAGTTGTTCTCCCACAAGAACCACTCGGCTGATCCTTCTTCAATATGCCCTTCACCAACATGCAGTGTTTCCTTGATTGAATTAGCTCTCACACCAATATTTGCGTCTAGAGCCTTTGCATTGAGGGCTATCTGAAAACGGCTGTGGCGCTGAAGTTGTCTGTGAATGTGGAGTTGGTCGCATGTGAAACCCGCATGTGGATCATTCGTTTGTGTGGGATGCTTTACCAGGTTCATTCCTAGATAATGCACTCAAAGGGCACTAAGCATAGAGTGTGAAAACTGAGTTTCCTTGAGAACTGCTTGGAAGCCTGATGGTGTGTGAAGTTAGTGAGCCAAATGGAGTTGTTCTCCCACAAGAACCACTCGGCTGATCCTTCTTCAATATGCCCTTCACCAACATGCAGTGTTTCCTTGATTGAATTAGCTCTCACACCAATATTTGCGTCTAGAGCCTTTGCATTGAGGGCTATCTGAAAACGGCTGTGGCGCTGAAGTTGCCTGTGAATGTGGAGTTGGTGGCATGTGAAACCCGCATGTGGAGCATTCGTTTCTGTGGGATGTTCTACCAGGTTCATTCCTAGATAATGCACTCAAAGGGCACTAAGCATAGAGTGTGAAAACTGAGTTTCCTTGAGAGCTGCTTGGAAGCCTGATGGTGTGTGAAGTTAGTGAGCCAAATGGAGTTGTTCTCCCACAAGAACCACTCGGCTGATCCTTCTTCAATATGCCCTTCACCAACATGCAGTGTTTCCTTGATTGAATTAGCTCTCACACCAATATTTGCGTCTAGAGCCTTTGCATTGAGGGCTATCTGAAAACGGCTGTGGCGCTGAAGTTGCCTGTGAATGTGGAGTTGGTGGCATGTGAAACCCGCATGTGGAGCATTCGTTTGTGTGGGATGCTGACCAAGCTTCATTTCAGTCCTAGGCACACAAAGAGCACTAAACATAGAGTGTGAAAACTGAGTTTCCTTGAGAGCTGCTTTGAAGCCTGATGGTGTGTGAAGTTAGTGAGCCAAATGGAGTTGTTCTCCCACAAGAACCACTCGGCTGATCCTTCTTCAATATGCCCTTCACCAACATGCAGTGTTTCCTTGATTGAATTAGCTCGCACACCAATATTTGCGTCTAGAGCCTTTGCATTCAGGGCTATCTGAAAACGGCTGTGGCGCTGAAGTTGCCTGTGAATGTGGAGTTGGTGGCATGTGAAACCCGCATGTGGAGCATTCGTTTGTGTGGGATGCTCTACCAGGTTCATTCCTAGATAATGCACTCAAAGGGCACTAAGCATAGAGTGTGAAAACTGAGTTTCCTTGAGAGCTGCTTGGAAGCCTGATGGTGTGTGAAGTTAGTGAGCCAAATGGAGTTGTTCTCCCACAAGAACCACTCGGCTGATCCTTCTTCAATATGCCCTTCACCAACATGCAGTGTTTCCTTGATTGAATTAGCTCTCACACCAATATTTGCGTCTAGAGCCTTTGCATTGAGGGCTATCTGAAAACGGCTGTGGCGCTGAAGTTGCCTGTGAATGTGGAGTTGGTGGCATGTGAAACCCGCATGTGGAGCATTCGTTTGTGTGGGATGCTGACCAAGCTTCATTTCAGTCCTAGGCACACAAAGACCACTAAGCATAGAGTGTGAAAACTGAGTTTCCTTGAGAGCTGCTTGGAAGCCTGATGGTGTGTGAAGTTAGTGAGCCAAATGGAGTTGTTCTCCCACAAGAACCACTCGGCTGATCCTTCTTCAATATGCCCTTCACCAACATGCAGTGTTTCCTTGACTGAATTAGCTCTCACACCAATATTTGCGTCTAGAGCCTTTGCATTGAGGGCTATCTGAAAACGGCTGTGGCGCTGAAGTTGCCTGTGAATGTGGAGTTGGTGGCATGTGAAACCCGCATGTGGAGCATTCCTTTGTGTGGGATGCTGACCAAGCTTCATTTCAGTCCTAGGCACACAAAGAGCACTAAACATAGAGTGTGAAAACTGAGTTTCCTTGAGAGCTGCTTGGAAGCCTGATGGTGTGTGAAGTTAGTGAGCCAAATGGAGTTGTTCTCCCACAAGAACCACTCGGCTGATCCTTCTTCAATATGCCCTTCACCAACATGCAGTGTTTCCTTGATTGAATTAGCTCTCACACGAATATTTGCGTCTAGAGCCTTTGCATTGAGGGCTATCTGAAAACGGCTGTGGCGCTGAAGTTGCCTGTGAATGTGGAGTTGGTGGCATGTGAAACCCGCATGTGGAGCATTCGTTTGTGTGGGATGCTCTACCAGGTTCATTCCTAGATAATGCACTCAAAGGGCACTAAGCATAGAGTGTGAAAACTGAGTTTCCTTGAGAGCTGCTTTGAAGCCTGATGGTGTGTGAAGTTAGTGAGCCAAATGGAGTTGTTCTCCCACAAGAACCACTCGGCTGATCCTTCTTCAATATGCCCTTCACCAACATGCAGTGTTTCCTTGATTGAATTAGCTCTCACACCAATATTTGCGTCTAGAGCCTTTGCATTGAGGGCTATCTGAAAACGGCTGTGGCGCTGAAGTTGCCTGTGAATGTGGAGTTGGTGGCATGTGAAACCCGCATGTGGAGCATTCGTTTGTGTGGGATGCTCTCCAAGCTTCATTTCAGTCCTAGGCACTCAAAGGGCACTAATCATAGTTGTGAAAACTGAGTTTCCTTGAGAGCTGCTTGGAAGCCTGATGGTGTGTGAAGTTAGTGAGCCAAATGGAGTTGTTCTCCCACAAGAACCACTCGGCTGATCCTTCTTCAATATGCCCTTCACCAACATGCAGTGTTTCCTTGATTGAATTAGCTCTCACACCAATATTTGCGTCTAGAGCCTTTGCATTGAGGGCTATCTGAAAACGGCTGTGGCGCTGAAGTTGCCTGTGAATGTGGAGTTGGTGGCATGTGAAACCCGCATGTGGAGCATTCGTTTGTGTGGGATGCTCTACCAGGTTCATTCCTAGATAATGCACTCAAAGAGCACTAAGCATAGAGTGTGAAAACTGAGTTTCCTTGAGAGCTGCTTGGAAGCCTGATGGTGTGTGAAGTTAGTGAGCCAAATGGAGTTGTTCTCCCACAAGAACCACTCGGCTGATCCTTCTTCAATATGCCCTTCACCAACATGCAGTGTTTCCTTGATTGAATTAGCTCTCACACCAATATTTGCGTCTAGAGCCTTTGCATTGAGGGCTATCTGAAAACGGCTGTGGCGCTGAAGTTGCCTGTGAATGTGGAGTTGGTGGCATGTGAAACCCGCATGTGGAGCATTCGTTTGTGTGGGATGCTTTACCAGGTTCATTCCTAGATAATGCACTCAAAGGGCACTAAGCATAGAGTGTGAAAACTGAGTTTCCTTGAGAACTGCTTGGAAGCCTGATGGTGTGTGAAGTTAGTGAGCCAAATGGAGTTGTTCTCCCACAAGAACCACTCGGCTGATCCTTCTTCAATATGCCCTTCACCAACATGCAGTGTTTCCTTGATTGAATTAGCTCTCACACCAATATTTGCGTCTAGAGCCTTTGCATTGAGGGCTATCTGAAAACGGCTGTGGCGCTGAAGTTGCCTGTGAATGTGGAGTTGGTGGCATGTGAAACCCGCATGTGGAGCATTCGTTTGTGTGGGATGCTGACCAAGCTTCATTTCAGTCCTAGGCACACAAAGAGCACTAAACATAGAGTGTGAAAACTGAGTTTCCTTGAGAGCTGCTTTGAAGCCTGATGGTGTGTGAAGTTAGTGAGCCAAATGGAGTTGTTCTCCCACAAGAACCACTCGGCTGATCCTTCTTCAATATGCCCTTCACCAACATGCAGTGTTTCCTTGATTGAATTAGCTCGCACACCAATATTTGCGTCTAGAGCCTTTGCATTCAGGGCTATCTGAAAACGGCTGTGGCGCTGAAGTTGCCTGTGAATGTGGAGTTGGTGGCATGTGAAACCCGCATGTGGAGCATTCGTTTGTGTGGGATGCTCTACCAGGTTCATTCCTAGATAATGCACTCAAAGGGCACTAAGCATAGAGTGTGAAAACTGAGTTTCCTTGAGAGCTGCTTGGAAGCCTGATGGTGTGTGAAGTTAGTGAGCCAAATGGAGTTGTTCTCCCACAAGAACCACTCGGCTGATCCTTCTTCAATATGCCCTTCACCAACATGCAGTGTTTCCTTGATTGAATTAGCTCTCACACCAATATTTGCGTCTAGAGCCTTTGCATTGAGGGCTATCTGAAAACGGCTGTGGCGCTGAAGTTGCCTGTGAATGTGGAGTTGGTGGCATGTGAAACCCGCATGTGGAGCATTCGTTTGTGTGGGATGCTGACCAAGCTTCATTTCAGTCCTAGGCACACAAAGACCACTAAGCATAGAGTGTGAAAACTGAGTTTCCTTGAGAGCTGCTTGGAAGCCTGATGGTGTGTGAAGTTAGTGAGCCAAATGGAGTTGTTCTCCCACAAGAACCACTCGGCTGATCCTTCTTCAATATGCCCTTCACCAACATGCAGTGTTTCCTTGACTGAATTAGCTCTCACACCAATATTTGCGTCTAGAGCCTTTGCATTGAGGGCTATCTGAAAACGGCGGTGGCGCTGAAGTTGCCTGTGAATGTGGAGTTGGTGGCATGTGAAACCCGCATGTGGAGCATTCCTTTGTGTGGGATGCTGACCAAGCTTCATTTCAGTCCTAGGCACACAAAGAGCACTAAACATAGAGTGTGAAAACTGAGTTTCCTTGAGAGCTGCTTGGAAGCCTGATGGTGTGTGAAGTTAGTGAGCCAAATGGAGTTGTTCTCCCACAAGAACCACTCGGCTGATCCTTCTTCAATATGCCCTTCACCAACATGCAGTGTTTCCTTGATTGAATTAGCTCTCACACGAATATTTGCGTCTAGAGCCTTTGCATTGAGGGCTATCTGAAAACGGCTGTGGCGCTGAAGTTGCCTGTGAATGTGGAGTTGGTGGCATGTGAAACCCGCATGTGGAGCATTCGTTTGTGTGGGATGCTCTACCAGGTTCATTCCTAGATAATGCACTCAAAGGGCACTAAGCATAGAGTGTGAAAACTGAGTTTCCTTGAGAGCTGCTTGGAAGCCTGATGGTGTGTGAAGTTAGTGAGCCAAATGGAGTTGTTCTCCCACAAGAACCACTCGGCTGATCCTTCTTCAATATGCCCTTCACCAACATGCAGTGTTTCCTTGATTGAATTAGCTCTCACACCAATATTTGCGTCTAGAGCCTTTGCATTGAGGGCTATCTGAAAACGGCTGTGGCGCTGAAGTTGCCTGTGAATGTGGAGTTGGTGGCATGTGAAACCCGCATGTGGAGCATTCGTTTGTGTGGGATGCTCTCCAAGCTTCATTTCAGTCCTAGGCACTCAAAGGGCACTAATCATAGTTGTGAAAACTGAGTTTCCTTGAGAGCTGCTTGGAAGCCTGATGGTGTGTGAAGTTAGTGAGCCAAATGGAGTTGTTCTCCCACAAGAACCACTCGGCTGATCCTTCTTCAATATGCCCTTCACCAACATGCAGTGTTTCCTTGATTGAATTAGCTCTCACACCAATATTTGCGTCTAGAGCCTTTGCATTGAGGGCTATCTGAAAACGGCTGTGGCGCTGAAGTTGCCTGTGAATGTGGAGTTGGTGGCATGTGAAACCCGCATGTGGAGCATTCGTTTGTGTGGGATGCTCTACCAGGTTCATTCCTAGATAATGCACTCAAAGAGCACTAAGCATAGAGTGTGAAAACTGAGTTTCCTTGAGAGCTGCTTGGAAGCCTGATGGTGTGTGAAGTTAGTGAGCCAAATGGAGTTGTTCTCCCACAAGAACCACTCGGCTGATCCTTCTTCAATATGCCCTTCACCAACATGCAGTGTTTCCTTGATTGAATTAGCTCTCACACCAATATTTGCGTCTAGAGCCTTTGCATTGAGGGCTATCTGAAAACGGCTGTGGCGCTGAAGTTGCCTGTGAATGTGGAGTTGGTGGCATGTGAAACCCGCATGTGGAGCATTCGTTTGTGTGGGATGCTTTACCAGGTTCATTCCTAGATAATGCACTCAAAGGGCACTAAGCATAGAGTGTGAAAACTGAGTTTCCTTGAGAACTGCTTGGAAGCCTGATGGTGTGTGAAGTTAGTGAGCCAAATGGAGTTGTTCTCCCACAAGAACCACTCGGCTGATCCTTCTTCAATATGCCCTTCACCAACATGCAGTGTTTCCTTGATTGAATTAGCTCTCACACCAATATTTGCGTCTAGAGCCTTTGCATTGAGGGCTATCTGAAAACGGCTGTGGCGCTGAAGTTGCCTGTGAATGTGGAGTTGGTGGCATGTGAAACCCGCATGTGGAGCATTCGTTTGTGTGGGATGCTCTCCAAGCTTCATTTCAGTCCTAGGCACTCAAAGGGCACTAATCATAGTTGTGAAAACTGAGTTTCCTTGAGAGCTGCTTGGAAGCCTGATGGTGTGTGAAGTTAGTGAGCCAAATGGAGTTGTTCTCCCACAAGAACCACTCGGGTGATCCTTCTTCAATATGCCCTTCACCAACATGCAGTGTTTCCTTGATTGAATTAGCTCTCACACCAATATTTGCGTCTAGAGCCTTTGCATTGAGGGCTATCTGAAAACGGCTGTGGCGCTGAAGTTGCCTGTGAATGTGGAGTTGGTGGCATGTGCAACCCGCATGTGGAGCATTCGTTTGTGTGGGATGCTCTACCAGGTTCATTCCTAGATAATGCACTCAAAGGGCACTAAACATAGAGTGTGAAAACTGAGTTTCCTTGAGAGCTGCTTGGAAGCCTGATGGTGTGTGAAGTTAGTGAGCCAAATGGAGTTGTTCTCCCACAAGAACCACTCGGCTGATCCTTCTTCAATATGCCCTTCACCAACATGCAGTGTTTCCTTGATTGAATTAGCTCTCACACCAATATTTGCGTCTAGAGCCTTTGCATTGAGGGCTATCTGAAAACGGCTGTGGCGCTGAAGTTGCCTGTGAATGTGGAGTTGGTGGCATGTGAAACCCGCATGTGGAGCATTCGTTTGTGTGGGATGCTCTACCAGGTTCATTCCTAGATAATGCACTCAAAGGGCACTAAGCTTAGAGTGTGAAAACTGAGTTTCCTTGAGAGCTGCTTGGAAGCCTGATGGTGTGTGAAGTTAGTGAGGCAAATGGAGTTGTTCTCCCACAAGAACCACTCGGCTGATCCTTCTTCAATATGCCCTTCACCAACATGCAGTGTTTCCTTGATTGAATTAGCTCTCACACCAATATTTGCGTCTAGAGCCTTTGCATTGAGGGCTATCTGAAAACGGCTGTGGCGCTGAAGTTGCCTGTGAATGTGGAGTTGGTGGCATGTGAAACCCGCATGTGGAGCATTCGTTTGTGTGGGATGCTTTACCAGGTTCATTCCTAGATAATGCACTCAAAGGGCACTAAACATAGAGTGTGAAAACTGAGTTTCCTTGAGAGCTGCTTGGAAGCCTGATGTTGTGTGAAGTTAGTGAGCCAAATGGAGTTGTTCTCCCACAAGAACCACTCGGCTGATCCTTCTTCAATATGCCCTTCACCAACATGCAGTGTTTCCTTGATTGAATTAGCTCTCACACCAATATTTGCGTCTAGAGCCTTTGCATTGAGGGCTATCTGAAAACGGCTGTGGCGCTGAAGTTGCCTGTGAATGTGGAGTTGGTGGCATGTGAAACCCGCATGTGGAGCATTCGTTTGTGTGGGATGCTCTACCAGGTTCATTCCTAGATAATGCACTCAAAGGGCACTAAGCTTAGAGTGTGAAAACTGAGTTTCCTTGAGAGCTGCTTGGAAGCCTGATGGTGTGTGAAGTTAGTGAGCCAAATGGAGTTGTTCTCCCACAAGAACCACTCGGCTGATCTTTCTTCAATATGCCCTTCACCAACATGCAGTGTTTCCTTGATTGAATTAGCTCTCACACCAATATTTGCGTCTAGAGCCTTTGCATTGAGGGCTATCTGAAAACGGCTGTGGCGCTGAAGTTGCCTGTGAATGTGGAGTTGGTGGCATGTGAAACCCGCATGTGGAGCATTCGAATGTGTGGGATGCTGACCAAGCTTCATTTCAGTCCTAGGCACACAAAGAGCACTAAACATAGAGTGTGAAAACTGAGTTTCCTTGAGAGCTGCTTGGAAGCCTGATGGTGTGTGAAGTTAGTGAGCCAAATGGAGTTGTTCTCCCACAAGAACCACTCGGCTGATCCTTCTTCAATATGCCCTTCACCAACATGCAGTGTTTCCTTGATTGAATTAGCTCTCACACCAATATTTGCGTCTAGAGCCTTTGCATTGAGGGCTATCTGAAAACGGCTGTGGCGCTGAAGTTGCCTGTGAATGTGGAGTTGGTGGCATGTGAAACCCGCATGTGGAGCATTCGTTTGTGTGGGATGCTCTACCAGGTTCATTCCTAGATAATGCACTCAAAGGGCACTAAGCTTAGAGTGTGAAAACTGAGTTTCTTTGAGAGCTGCTTGGAAGCCTGATGGTGTGTGAAGTTAGTGAGCCAAATGGAGTTGTTCTCCCACAAGAACCACTCGGCTGATCCTTCTTCAATATGCCCTTCACCAACATGCAGTGTTTCCTTAATTGAATTAGCTCTCACACCAATATTTGCGTCTAGAGCCTTTGCATTGAGGGCTATCTGAAAATGGCTGTGGCGCTGAAGTTGCCTGTGAATGTGGAGTTGGTGGCATGTGAAACCCGCATGTGGAGCATTCGTTTGTGTGGGATGCTGACCAAGCTTCATTTCAGACCTAGGCACACAAAGAGCACTAAACATAGAGTGTGAAAACTGAGTTTCCTTGAGAGCTGCTTGGAAGCCTGATGGTGTGTGAAGTTAGTGAGCCAAATGGAGTTGTTCTCCCACAAGAACCACTCGGCTGATCTTTCTTCAATATGCCCTACACCAACATGCAGTGTTTCCTTGATTGAATTAGCTCTCACACCAATATTTGCGTCTAGAGCCTTTGCATTGAGGGCTATCTGAAAACGGCTGTGGCGCTGAAGTTGCCTGTGAATGTGGAGTTGGTGGCATGTGAAACCCGCATGTGGAGCATTCGAATGTGTGGGATGCTGACCAAGCTTCATTTCAGTCCTAGGCACACAAAGAGCACTAAACATAGAGTGTGAAAACTGAGTTTCCTTGAGAGCTGCTTGGAAGCCTGATGGTGTGTGAAGTTAGTGAGCCAAATGGAGTTGTTCTCCCACAAGAACCACTCGGCTGATCCTTCTTCAATATGCCCTTCACCAACATGCAGTGTTTCCTTGATTGAATTAGCTCTCACACCAATATTTGCGTCTAGAGCCTTTGCATTGAGGGCTATCTGAAAACGGCTGTGGCGCTGAAGTTGCCTGTGAATGTGGAGTTGGTGGCATGTGAAACCCGCATGTGGAGCATTCGTTTGTGTGGGATGCTCTACCAGGTTCATTCCTAGATAATGCACTCAAAGGGCACTAAGCTTAGAGTGTGAAAACTGAGTTTCTTTGAGAGCTGCTTGGAAGCCTGATGGTGTGTGAAGTTAGTGAGGCAAATGGAGTTGTTCTCCCACAAGAACCACTCGGCTGATCCTTCTTCAATATGCCCTTCACCAACATGCAGTGTTTCCTTAATTGAATTAGCTCTCACACCAATATTTGCGTCTAGAGCCTTTGCATTGAGGGCTATCTGAAAATGGCTGTGGCGCTGAAGTTGCCTGTGAATGTGGAGTTGGTGGCATGTGAAACCCGCATGTGGAGCATTCGTTTGTGTGGGATGCTGACCAAGCTTCATTTCAGACCTAGGCACACAAAGAGCACTAAACATAGAGTGTGAAAACTGAGTTTCCTTGAGAGCTGCTTGGAAGCCTGATGGTGTGTGAAGTTAGTGAGCCAAATGGAGTTGTTCTCCCACAAGAACCACTCGGCTGATCTTTCTTCAATATGCCCTTCACCAACATGCAGTGTTTCCTTGATTGAATTAGCTCTCACACCAATATTTGCGTCTAGAGCCTTTGCATTGAGGGCTATCTGAAAACGGCTGTGGCGCTGAAGTTGCCTGTGAATGTGGAGTTGGTGGCATGTGAAACCCGCATGTGGAGCATTCGAATGTGTGGGATGCTGACCAAGCTTCATTTCAGTCCTAGGCACACAAAGAGCACTAAACATAGAGTGTGAAAACTGAGTTTCCTTGAGAGCTGCTTGGAAGCCTGATGGTGTGTGAAGTTAGTGAGCCAAATGGAGTTGTTCTCCCACAAGAACCACTCGGCTGATCCTTCTTCAATATGCCCTTCACCAACATGCAGTGTTTCCTTGATTGAATTAGCTCTCACACCAATATTTGCGTCTAGAGCCTTTGCATTGAGGGCTATCTGAAAACGGCTGTGGCGCTGAAGTTGCCTGTGAATGTGGAGTTGGTGGCATGTGAAACCCGCATGTGGAGCATTCGTTTGTGTGGGATGCTCTACCAGGTTCATTCCTAGATAATGCACTCAAAGGGCACTAAGCTTAGAGTGTGAAAACTGAGTTTCTTTGAGAGCTGCTTGGAAGCCTGATGGTGTGTGAAGTTAGTGAGGCAAATGGAGTTGTTCTCCCACAAGAACCACTCGGCTGATCCTTCTTCAATATGCCCTTCACCAACATGCAGTGTTTCCTTAATTGAATTAGCTCTCACACCAATATTTGCGTCTAGAGCCTTTGCATTGAGGGCTATCTGAAAATGGCTGTGGCGCTGAAGTTGCCTGTGAATGTGGAGTTGGTGGCATGTGAAACCCGCATGTGGAGCATTCGTTTGTGTGGGATGCTGACCAAGCTTCATTTCAGACCTAGGCACACAAAGAGCACTAAACATAGAGTGTGAAAACTGAGTTTCCTTGAGAGCTGCTTGGAAGCCTGATGGTGTGTGAAGTTAGTGAGCCAAATGGAGTTGTTCTCCCACAAGAACCACTCGGCTGATCTTTCTTCAATATGCCCTTCACCAACATGCAGTGTTTCCTTGATTGAATTAGCTCTCACACCAATATTTGCGTCTAGAGCCTTTGCATTGAGGGCTATCTGAAAACGGCTGTGGCGCTGAAGTTGCCTGTGAATGTGGAGTTGGTGGCATGTGAAACCCGCATGTGGAGCATTCGTTTGTGTGGGATGCTGACCAAGCTTCATTTCAGTCCTAGGCACACAAAGAGCACTAAACATAGAGTGTGAAAACTGAGTTTCCTTGAGAGCTGCTTGGAAGCCTGATGGTGTGTGAAGTTAGTGAGCCAAATGGAGTTGTTCTCCCACAAGAACCACTCGGCTGATCCTTCTTCAATATGCCCTTCACCAACATGCAGTGTTTCCTTGATTGAATTAGCTCTCACACCAATATGTGCATCTAGAGCCTTTGCATTGAGTGCTATCTGAAAACGGCTGTGGCGCTGAAGTTGCCTGTGAATGTGGAGTTGGTGGCATGTGAAACCCGCATGTGGAGCATTCGTTTGTGTGGGATGCTCTACCAGGTTCATTCCTAGATAATGCACTCAAAGGGCACTAAGCTTAGAGTGTGAAAACTGAGTTTCTTTGAGAGCTGCTTGGAATCCTGATGGTGTGTGAAGTTAGTGAGCCAAATGGAGTTGTTCTCCCACAAGAACCACTCGGCTGATCCTTCTTCAATATGCCCTTCACCAACATGCAGTGTTTCCTTGATTGAATTAGCTCTCACACCAATATTTGCGTCTAGAGCCTTTGCATTGAGGGCTATCTGAAAACGGCTGTGGCGCTGAAGTTGCCTGTGAATGTGGAGTTGGTGGCATGTGAAACCCGCATGTGGAGCATTCGTTTGTGTGGGATGCTCTACCAGGTTCATTCCTAGATAATGCACTCAAAGGGCACTAAGCATAGAGTGAAAACTGAGTTTCCTTGAGAGCTGCTTGGAAGCCTGATGGTGTGTGAAGTTAGTGAGCCAAATGGAGTTGTTCTCCCACAAGAACCACTCGGCTGATCCTTCTTCAATATGCCCTTCACCAACATGCAGTGTTTCCTTGATTGAATTAGTTCTCACACCAATATTTGCGTCTAGAGCCTTTGCATTGAGGGCTATCTGAAAACGGCTGTGGCGCTGAAGTTGCCTGTGAATGTGGAGTTGGTGGCATGTGAAACCCGCATGTGGAGCATTCGTTTGTGTGTGATGCTCTACCAGGTTCATTCCTAGATAATGCACTCAAAGGGCACTAAACATAGAGTGTGAAAACTGAGTTTCCTTGAGAGCTGCTTGGAAGCCTGATGGTGTGTGAAGTTAGTGAGCCAAATGGAGTTGTTCTCCCACAAGAACCACTCGGCTGATCCTTCTTCAATATGCCCTTCACCAACATGCAGTGTTTCCTTGATTGAATTAGCTCTCACACCAATATTTGCGTCTAGAGCCTTTGCATTGAGGGCTATCTGAAAACGGCTGTGGCGCTGAAGTTGCCTGTGAATGTGGAGTTGGTGGCATGTGAAACCCGCATGTGGAGCATTCGTTTGTGTGGGATGCTCTACCAGGTTCATTCCTAGATAATGCACTCAAAGGGCACTAAGCTTAGAGTGTGAAAACTGAGTTTCCTTGAGAGCTGCTTGGAAGCCTGATGGTGTGTGAAGTTAGTGAGCCAAATGGAGTTGTTCTCCCACAAGAACCACTCGGCTGATCTTTCTTCAATATGCCCTTCACCAACATGCAGTGTTTCCTTGATTGAATTAGCTCTCACACCAATATTTGCGTCTAGAGCCTTTGCATTGAGGGCTATCTGAAAACGGCTGTGGCGCTGAAGTTGCCTGTGAATGTGGAGTTCGTGGCATGTGAAACCCGCATGTGGAGCATTCGTTTGTGTGGGATGCTCTACCAGGTTCATTCCTAGATAATGCACTCAAAGGGCACTAAGCTTAGAGTGTGAAAACTGAGTTTCCTTTAGAGCTGCTTGGAAGCCTGATGGTGTGTGAAGTTAGTGAGCCAAATGGAGTTGTTCTCCCACAAAAAACCACTCGGCTGATCTTTCTTCAATATGCCCTTCACCAACATGCAGTGTTTCCTTGATTGAATTAGCTCTCACACCAATATTTGCGTCTAGAGCCTTTGCATTGAGGGCTATCTGAAAACGGCTGTGGCGCTGAAGTTGCCTGTGAATGTGGAGTTGGTGGCATGTGAAACCCGCATGTGGAGCATTCGTTTGTGTGGGATGCTGACCAAGCTTCATTTCAGTCCTAGGCACACAAAGAGCACTAAACATAGAGTGTGAAAACTGAGTTTCCTTGAGAGCTGCTTGGAAGCCTGATGGTGTGTGAAGTTAGTGAGCCAAATGGAGTTGTTCTCCCACAAGAACCACTCGGCTGATCCTTCTTCAATATGTCCTTCACCAACATGCAGTGTTTCCTTGATTGAATTAGCTCTCACACCAATATTTGCGTCTAGAGCCTTTGCATTGAGGGCTATCTGAAAACGGCTGTGGCGCTGAAGTTGCCTGTGAATGTGGAGTTGGTGGCATGTGAAACCCGCATGTGGAGCATTCGTTTGTGTGGGATGCTTTACCAGGTTCATTCCTAGATAATGCACTCAAAGGGCACTAAGCATAGAGTGTGAAAACTGAGTTTCCTTGAGAGCTGCTTGGAAGCCTGATGGTGTGTGAAGTTAGTGAGCCAAATGGAGTTGTTCTCCCACAAGAACCACTCGGCTGATCCTTCTTCAATATGCCCTTCACCAACATGCAGTGTTTCCTTGATTGAATTAGCTCTCACACCAATATTTGCGTCTAGAGCCTTTGCATTGAGGGCTATCTGAAAACGGCTGTGGCGCTGAAGTTGCCTGTGAATGTGGAGTTGGTGGCATGTGAAACCCGCATGTGGAGCATTCGTTTGTGTGGGATGCTCTACCAGGTTCATTCCTAGATAATGCACTCAAAGGGCACTAAGCTTAGAGTGTGAAAACTGAGTTTCTTTGAGAGCTGCTTGGAAGCCTGATGGTGTGTGAAGTTAGTGAGCCAAATGGAGTTGTTCTCCCACAAGAACCACTCGGCTGATCTTTCTTCAATATGCCCTTCACCAACATGCAGTGTTTCCTTGATTGAATTAGCTCTCACACCAATATTTGCGTCTAGAGCCTTTGCATTGAGGGCTATCTGAAAACGGCTGTGGCGCTGAAGTTGCCTGTGAATGTGGAGTTGGTGGCATGTGAAACCCGCATGTGGAGCATTCGTTTGTGTGGGATGCTCTACCAGGTTCATTCCTAGATAATGCACTCAAAGGGCACTAAGCATAGAGTGAAAACTGAGTTTCCTTGAGAGCTGCTTGGAAGCCTGATGGTGTGTGAAGTTAGTGAGCCAAATGGAGTTGTTCTCCCACAAGAACCACTCGGCTGATCCTTCTTCAATATGCCCTTCACCAACATGCAGTGTTTCCTTGATTGAATTAGCTCTCACACCAATATTTGCGTCTAGAGCCTTTGCATTGAGGGCTATCTGAAAACGGCTGTGGCGCTGAAGTTGCCTGTGAATGTGGAGTTGGTGGCATGTGAAACCCGCATGTGGAGCATTCGTTTGTGTGTGATGCTCTACCAGGTTCATTCCTAGATAATGCACTCAAAGGGCACTAAACATAGAGTGTGAAAACTGAGTTTCCTTGAGAGCTGCTTGGAAGCCTGATGGTGTGTGAAGTTAGTGAGCCAAATGGAGTTGTTCTCCCACAAGAACCACTCGGCTGATCCTTCTTCAATATGCCCTTCACCAACATGCAGTGTTTCCTTGATTGAATTAGCTCTCACACCAATATTTGCGTCTAGAGCCTTTGCATTGAGGGCTATCTGAAAACGGCTGTGGCGCTGAAGTTGCTGCTGAATGTGGAGTTGGTAGGCATGTGAAACCCGCATGTGGAGCATTGTTTGTGTGCGATAGCTCAGCAAAGCTTCATTTCAGTCCTAGGCGCTCAAAGGCATTAGCATATAGAGTGTGAAAACTGAGTTTCCTTGAGAGCTGCTTGGATACCTGACTGGTGTGTGACGTTGGTGAGCCAAATGGAGTTGTTCTCCCACAAGAAGCACTCGGCTGATCTTCTTCAATATGCCCTTCACCAACATGCAGTGTTTCCTTGACCTTGCATAGCTCTCACACAATATTTGAGTCCTAGAAGCCTTTGCATTGAGGGCTAGTGAAAACGGCTTTGGCGCTGAAGTTGCCTGCTGAATGTGGAGTTGGTAGGCATGTGAAACCCGCATGTGGAGCATTGGTTTGTGTGCGATACTCAGCAAACTTCATTTCA